>NW_024523934.1:0-1185 GCF_017590135.1 Pyrgilauda ruficollis
TCATAAAATACACATTTTTCACATTTTGCCTTTAATTAAAACTTTTTATTTCCGACACTACCACAGAAGCCATCCTGCTGATTTCATGCCTGCTAAGGTATCTGAGCTATCTTGGGTGTGAAAATAGATCTCCAAAAGCATAAGAGCCCTGACTCAGAGACCCCTTTTTCACTCTGTTCTCTTGTATCATAAACCGTTCCTTACACGCTGTTCTAGTGGTCATTCCCAAGCTGCCTTGTCCTGGCTTCTGGCAATCTTGGCAGCTCCTCTTTTCTCGTTAGCTCCACCGCTTGTCCTTTTCAGACCGGGTTTTTGTATATTTATGGCTAAAAGCGTCCTTTGTTGTGCTATCTGGTTTGTTGCGGTTAAGCACAGCATTGTACACAGTTTGTTCTATTCAGCAAGAAAGGAGGTGAATTTCCTTTTACATCAGCTCTCATGGCTCACAAGGACGCATCGAGTCCCGCCGCTGGAAGTGCGGCAGCACTCGCGGCTCGATGGCTGTGACCGGGACCGGGATCACGGAGCGGGACCGGCACCTCGCGCCCTCTGCCTCCCCCGGAGCCGCTCCTGCGCCCGCAGACCGGGGTGGGACCGGCCGGGATCATCCCGGCTCCAGACACGGCATTCCAGAGCCCCCCCGGGACCGCTCCCCAGCTCCAGCGGGGAATAACCGGGGCACCGGCAGCGCTCGCTGGGGAGGGCACGGGCACGGCGGGAGACGCTCCAGGACCCCCGGCGGTCCCTACGGTCCCTACCGGGGACGGGACGGGGACACTCCCGGTGCCTCCGCTGACGCGGTTCGGCGCCGCACTGTGCGCTGGCCCCGGGACACAGCGGCAGCCGACCCGAACCAGAGAGATCCCAGTTATCTTAAATAACTCAAAACACAATTTCTGTTCTTTAACCAGAAAACCAGGGGAGAGCGCGAACGCAGTCCCCCACTACCACAAATTATGCAGTCGAGTTTCCCGCATTTGGGGAAATCGCAGGGGTCAGCACACCCGGAGTGCAAGGGATGAGCCTCGCCCTGGGAAAACCACCTGCCTGATCATGGTGTCTCCCCTGCCAGGTAAGTATGCCTGCCCCGCCGCGCCGCCCCCGTGCCCCGCCCGCCGCACGCCTCGCCAGCACACGGCCAGCCCGAGCCCGGCCCCGCTCCCGCCCGGCCCCGCGCTGCGGCCC
>NW_024523934.1:1497-2672 GCF_017590135.1 Pyrgilauda ruficollis
GAACCGGATCCCGAACGGAATCGGATCCCGAGCGGAACCTGATCCAGAACGGAACCGCATCCCGAACGAACCGGATCCCGAACGAACCGGATCCCGAGCGGAACCGGATCCCGAACGGAACCGGATCCCGAACGGGACGGGATCCCGAACGAACCGGATCCCGAACGGAATCGGATCCCGAGCGGAACCTGATCCAGAACGGAACCGCATCCCGAACGAACCGGATCCCAAACGAACCGGATCCCAAACAGAACCCGATCCCGAACTGTTACAAATGAGAAGCTTGATTAGGCCAATATTCAAGCAGCAATCAGTTCATTAATTAACGCGGTACAGTGTGAGCACTGCGGCGCTGGGTACAGCGGGGGAAGTTTTCCCTCCAGCTGCACACCAACACTTGGGGCTCACAGGTGTTTATGGGGCACTCATGAGCTTTCTCGGCAGTTTCTATTCCCAATTTTTGCGTCACAGTTCTACACACGATTGTGATTTAGTTTTTCTCAGGATGTATCCCAGAAAGGAGTATCCCCAGATGGTGGGGTCCGGCTTCCGAAAGGAGAAAGAAGTCTCCAGATTCCAGATGTGGGTCCACCTTTCAACTGCAAGGACTGTAAATCTCATAGCAGTGATGTCCAGCTCCCTTGGTGGAAACTATCAGTCCTTGAGTTGATGTTCACCTTCCTTTCCCAAGCTGCTTTTCACTGTTTTGTTAAGGCGTCGAGATAAGCATGTTTCCTTTTGATATATTCTAAAGCTATAGTTTCAAAGATCCTACTACAAGCAATATTCTAAAATTATACTTCAAAGGTTATTATTGCAAAACTCTTTAAGGCTTAGCTACAAGCAGAAAGTTCCTGTCAAACAGCAACATCCTTAAAGCTTTAATTCAAATGCTCCTAAAGCAACTTCAGACTTGTAAAGGTTAATTGCCAACAAAGGACAGGTTCAAAGGCATTCTTCCATGCTTTAGTCCCTCAGTTATTTATTAGAATTGTCTTTACAACTGTCCCGTGGTCGGTTTCCACACATACCACAGTCACAAATACACAAATACACACGCTGTCTGTACGTGCCTGACACGAAACACAGCTTTGTATTTCACAGAACAGGATGGGATCCCGAACAGGTCCAGATCCTGAATGGATCCTGAACAGATCCTGATCCTGAATGGATCC
>NW_024523934.1:4763-45503 GCF_017590135.1 Pyrgilauda ruficollis
CAAGTATTAAAATGAATATTGTATGTGTTATGTTAGAAAGTTATGCTGTATTAATTTTCTTAAGTATAAAATTAACTATTAAATACTGGTTTAGGTTATAACATTATGTTAAAATAGAAACTATGCTATGTAAGATATTTGGTTAAGAAAGGACTCGCACCAGACAGACGCCACAGGACACCTAAATCTTTCAGAGAAAGGGAATTTATTGCTCCCTTATCAGCAGAAAACGAACTTCTTCCCACCTCGCTCAGACAGGAAGACGGCATGAGGATTCAGAGGAAGAAGTTGAGAGTGACCAGACAGAATCCTGAGTTTGAATGGAATTTGTGCATCATGTATGAGATGTATGAACATGCAACAGGCGATTGTTTTTAAGGGTTAATCCTCTGTTAACCGGGGTCCTTTTTCGGGCTCGTGATGCCCAGAAAAATGTACCCGGACGTCCGTGTCTCTTTGTTTTTATTGTCTCGTATTGTCCTAACCTCAATTGTTCAAACTTTATTATTCTAATTATATTACTACTATTAAACTTTTAAAATTTGAAAAACAAGTGATTGGCGTTTTTCACACAAAATAAAACTCTTTACAGAGAAAAACCGAGCCAGGTGCAAGAGGCCCTCCTGCCCTGGTAAAACACCTCACAAAAGCGTTGAGCTTCTTTCTTCTCTTCTTTTTCTGGTAAATTGCTCAGGCTTCTATCCAATTAGCTGTCCTTAAGTTGGAGGCGAAGTCCCCCAGGTCCTATGAGATGCCTTTTCACCTCATTGAGGAGAGAAACTTCTGGGCTTACTTCCTTTTTAAGGGGACAAAGGATAGTTCTGTCACTGCGTCAACAAGGAGCACATTCCTATAGCAGACACCATGAAATAACTCAAAATGAGTAGGCAAAGTTATGAAAAACATTTTTAAGAAAATGTAAACGATGTCTTAGAAAGTGAATGAATAAACATGCTGCAACGCTAGATAAGGGAAATAACTTTGTAACTGTCAGGAAAATCTCCGAGAGACAGAGGAGTTCTTCAGCTTCATTCGAATAAAGGCAGGGAGTCACTGGGGCTCACGTCCGTGGGGTGTTTTCTCTCGGGTTTTGGAGGGTGCAGCCTCCTTTTATCCTAACTCCCAGCTGCATGCTGCCTTCTTCCTTTCCCCTTTGGCCGAGGCACCAGGGAGGTGCAGCCTTCCCGACCCACCTACTTGCACCCGTTATTTCACCCCAAAGTTCAGCAGCTCAGCCTTGTGCTCAGCCTTGTCTCCGTCAGGAGCCAAACTCTGGGCTCTGCAGCAAACCTGCTGCCCAAAGTCACTACAGGCATTCGGACCCATTTCAAAGACGTCAACAGCCAATATTCATCTATAAAATAATTTGTAAAGGCACTAGCCCCCATCTTTGCTCTCATGGCCAAGGCCCGCACGAATTCAGGAGTTGTCCCTCAGGCGCCCGGCATGCCGGAATAAACAATTCCCGCTCAGCGAGCGGCCAAAGGCGCTGCGGAGCTCTGTTCTCTGTGTGCCATTGCCCAAACCCGAGCAGCACCGGCTCTCTCCTCCTGCGAGCGCTGCTGGGCCGGCACCGCGAGCGAAAGGGGAGAAACCGACTGGTGCCGCGGGGCTGCGGATCCTGCCGCTGCTGCACGGACGGGACCGCGACCGGCCCCGACAGGCAGAGAGGGAGCGCACCGAGCGGCGGCTGGGAAACACCCGATCAGCGCCGGAGAACCAAGGAAAGGAAACGACTCAGAAACAATGAAACCAAACGGGACTTTTCCGGTTATTATGTTAATTCTGTTCTTTGACCAACAGGATCACAGTGCAGGACGGGATCACAGCGCAGGACCGGGATCACAGTGCAGGACAGGATCACAATCCAGGACCGGGGTCCAGCTCGGTCCAGAACAGGATCACAGTGCAGGACGGGATCACAGCGCAGGACAGGATCACAGTGCAGTGAGTCCAGAACAGGATCACAGTGCAGGACGGGATCACAGCGCAGGACCGGGATCCAGCATGGTGCAGGACGGGATCACAGTCCAGGACTGGGATCCAGCTCGGTCCAGAACAGGATCACAGCGCAGGACAGGATCCAGCTTGGTGCAGGACAGGATCACAGTGCAGGACCGGGGTCCAGCTCGGTCCAGAACAGGATCACAGTCCAGGACGGGATCACAGTGCAGGACTGGGCTCAGCTCAGTGCAGAACAGGATCACAGTGCAGGACCGGGATCCAGCTCGGTCCAGGACAGGATCACAGTCCAGGACAGGATCACAGTGCAGGACGGGATCACAGTGCAGGACCAGGGTCCAGCTCGGTCCAGGACAGCACATCGACAGGGTGGCACCTACATTCCAGGCACAGAGCCCATCACGGCCCAGCCAGCCCAGCAGCGAGGGGCTCTGGGCACGGGCAGCAGCGCAGGGAGAGCCCATGGAGGGCGTGCCCCCGAGCACACGGTGCTGTGGAAATGCCCAGTCTCGCTCCAGGGGGAAGCAAGGGGCCATCAAACACCAGTATTCATTTCACCCCAGAGCCACCATGACCCCACAGGGCCTTGCACACCCAAAGCCCACACAGTGCCCTGTGGAAACCCGGAGCACCGGGAATATCTCTGTCTGCTCTGGGGTGCCCTGACCCCCAGGGCAGCACTGACTCTGACCCTCGTTCATGGAGAAAGTTTCCTAGACTTCAAGACAGACTAGAATCCACAAAAGTGTGAAATAGATTATAGAGAGCAGTGTAGGTGTAACACCTGGTGAGAAATTTAGGGATTTTTGGTGTGTTGTGGATGGAAGCAAGATGCAGGGCACAGGGAGTTGTCCTGGGTTTCTGCTTCATGCTCCTTCCTCCTTCTTCTTCCTCACTGGACTCGATGATCTCAGAGGTCTCTTCCAGCCTCATCATTCTGTCATCCTGTCATTCCATGGGTTTGGGTGGCATTTTGTAATTGGGCAGAAAAGTCCACATGGCAGCTCTTTGGGATCAGTTATTGGGTTACAAGGGAAAACAATCAGTTCTTAATTGGATAGTTAAAAGACCTTGTAAGAAGAGACTGTTGGCCATTCTGTGCCTGCTCATGAAAAGCTGCCGAACTCACGGCTGTGAGACTGTTTTACTGATAAGAAATAATAAACACCTGAGTCTGAACAGGAACTACTGTCTCCAGTGCCTTCACTCCAGGCACAGAGAAACCCAGGGATAGTGCCCCAGCTCCTCTCCTGTCCCTGCTGGTTGGGGTGTCAGAGTTATGACAGCTGCTTGTGGGCTGGGGATCCGTGTGGGAGACCATGGCACGTGCTGTCCATCTGCAGAACAAAGGCAGAGAACAGAAATGCCCTCTCACAAAATCCAGCACAAACTTCTCCTGCTGCTTGGAAGACCTGGAGCAAGGCTTCAGATGGGCAGCAAAGGCTTCTGAGCGTGGAGGATGAGTAAGGAACCTGCTGGGGTGGCATTGAGGTCTCATTGGGTTTGTCACTGCCGGTGTTTGTGTCCACTTTGTGTCCAGAGCAGGGACAAAGCACTTCTTTTTCCCCTGGAAAATAGCCTCTGTTTGTGGCCACTCGCCCTGGCCCACCCTGGCCACCCAAGCTAGAAATTTGCAAATTTGGCTGGATTTCTCCAAAACTGAAGTGGTCAGAATCTAGGTCCCTGCACATCCTGAGAGCCCTAATTGCCAGCTTTCATCTGATACCCAGAGCCTGGGCAAAGGACTTCTTTTTGTATGTATGATCCAGCTGGAGACAAAGTGGACCATGAGAGCCTGGAAAGGGGGCTTGGATGGGGCAGGCAGGGGCCAGAGGAGCAATCCTGAGGGCATGAGGGGATGGGGAGGAAGAGGAGAGGAGGGGCAAGGGCTCTGGCTGGAGGCTGCAGTCCTTGCACAGCCCATCCCTGTTGGTTTCTCTGTGCCCGGAGTGAAGGCACTGGAGACAGTAGTTCCTGTTCAGACTCAGGTGTTTATTATTTCTTATCAGTAAAACAGTCTCACAGCCGTGAGTTCGGCAGCTTTTCATGAGCAGGCACAGAATGGCCAACAGTCTCTTCTTACAAGGTCTTTTAAGATAAACTATCCAATTAAGAACTGATTGTTTTCCCTTGTAACCCAATAACTGATCCCAAAGAGCTGCCACGTGGACCTTTCTGCCCAATTACAAAATGCCACCCAAACCCATGGAATGACAGGATGACAGAATGATGAGGCTGGAAGAGACCTCTGAGATCATCGAGTCCAGTGAGGAAGAAGAAGGAGGAAGGAGCATGAAGCAGAAACCCAGGACAACTCCCTGTGCCCTGCATCTTGCTTCCATCCACAACATACCAAAAATCCCTAAATTTCTCACCAAGTGATACACCTACACTGCTCTCTGTAATCTATTTCACACTTTTGTGGATTCTAGTCTGTCTTGAAGTCTAGGAAACTTTCTCCATGAACGAGGGTCAGAGTCAGTGCTGCCCTGGGGGTCAGGGCACCCCAGAGCAGACAGAGATATTCCCGGTGCTCCGGGTTTCCACACATCCCCAGGCAGACAAGCAGGGGCAATGGGACACCCGGGCTGCAGCGACAGGGACCCCTGAGCTGCCGGCACCAGGGACCCCTGAGCTCCCGGCACCAGGGACCCCTGAGCTCCCGGGCACCAGGGACCCCTGAGCTCCCGGTGGGAGCAGGGCGATGTGAGTGCTGTGCCCCAGCAGTGCTGTGCCAACAGCCAGAACACAGCACCAGCCCCAGCAAGGAAAGCGTGAAAAATGGCTTTGTGATTCGTGTCAATTGGCAACGGAATCAGCAAATGCTCGTATCTGCTCTGCTGAAAGCAGACATGTTCCCTGGGATAACTACAAAGAACGGTTTTGAAACTTCCTGACCGAAGAGCCAAATAAAGCATTGAACAGAAAAACAGAAGAAGTATAGGAGAGTAAAGAGATGAGGTAGCAAAACGATTGATTCCTAGAATAAAATAGAGGAATTTGTGGGTAAGCTAAGGGATATTGCAACAACGCAATTAAATGCTTGATGCACTGGTACCAGAGAAAAATTCTGTAGCAGACACCGGTGAAATGCCTCACTCCAGACGACCACAAGAAGGACAGGAAGCCAATGACCACCTGGAAATATTATGAGATTGCTGATCCCAGCTTATTGGTATTTGCTGATTCGGACTAACCAAGCACGCTGGAAAATGCTTTGTAGGCTAAAAAACAGTATATATATACTCTGGTGAACTCGTAAGGGGTGCGCACGGTGAGCGGAGCAGCAGCGACTCCCCGGCCACCCTGCACTGCTTGCTTGCTTTCTTTACAATAAAAGATATAAAAATAAAATTCGGCTTGGCTAGCGAAATTCTATGTCAAGAGGCAGCGCTGGTACCGTCCCGCGGGCCCGGCGGGCACGGGGACCGCGCAGTCCCGGCCGGGCGGGGCCAGCCCGGCGCCGGTAACGGCACTGCCCCGGCGGGGGCGTGTCTATGCAAATGAGTTGCCGCCGCGCGGCATGCCGGGGCCGGTCCCGCGCCGAGCCCGCGCTGCCCCGGCGCGTCCGCGGGCTTGGCGCGGGCCGATGTGTGCCAAAAACAGAGATTAAATAGCCGGGACGTGCCGTTATCCGTAACAGCGGTACTTTTTCGGTTTTGCGTGTCCCGGGGCAGTTATCGCGGTCCAGAACCGCGAATTCCCTGTCCCGTTCTTGCGGCCAGCCTGACTCCGCCGGGGCTCCGGTGCTCGCCGCCGTCAGCATCTCCGGCCGGGCGCTGGCTCCGCGCTTTCCTCCGCGCCCGCCGCCGCCCCGCGGAGCCCCGAGCCGGTGCGCCAGGTGCCGCTGTCCCGCCCCGGGGGCGGTCCCGGCGCCGCCCCGCCCCGGATCCTCCCGCCGCCGCCGCAGCCGGGCGGGCGCTCCCGCTCGGTGATCGCGGCGGGGCCCCGGAGCGCACGTGGCGGCGCCATGGCCCGGCTGGTGCTGCAGGACGGGTCGGTGCTGCCCGGCCGCCCCTTCGGGGCCGTCGGGGCCGCCGCCGCGGGGGAAGTCGGTGAGTGCGTCCGGGGGGCCGGGCCGGGGCCGGGATGCCGTGGGGCGGCCCGAGACAGGCGACGGCGCGGGAGGGAGCGGGAACGGCGGGGAGAGGATCCGGCCCGGCCCGGGGGCTCCCTCCGCCCGGGGCCCTCCGCGGGGCCTGTCCGGGGCGCGGGGCCGGGGTCGGCCCGGCCGTGCCCCCATCACCCCGCGCCGCTCCCCGCAGTGTTCCAGACTGGCATGGTGGGCTACCCCGAGGCCCTCACCGACCCCTCCTACAAGGCGCAGATCCTGGTGCTTACCTACCCGCTGGTCGGTAACTACGGAGTGCCCCGCGACGAGCCCGACGCCTTCGGCCTCAGCAGGGTGAGCGGGGCTGCGTGTGCCCGGTGCCGCCGTGGCGGTGGCACGAGGTGCCAGGGCGGGACCGTGCCAGGGCGCAGCGGGTGGCACATGGTGGCACGGAGAGGTTTGGCTGCGGCGCTGCAGGGCCACGCTGGGGTGTGACACGGCGAGGAGCGGGGCTGGGCAGGGGGAGACCCCGGGGCGCGGGGTGCCCTGGCAGCCCGGGGGTGTGGGCCGTGCGTTTCCTCAGCAGGGCTCTGTTGCAAGGTGGGAATCTGGACCCCTGTGCCAAGGCCGGGCTGGGGCTGGGCAGAGGGGCTGCTCGAGGCCCCAGCCCCCTCCCAGCCACAGCCCCTTGGCCTCCACGCCGCCCGTCCCGGGGCAGAGTCCAGCCCTGCTGCGGCCGTGCCCTGCCGGCCTCCCCACGCCCACCCTGGGGTCTCGCTGATAGCAGCCCTCTCCGGGCCGGTGCTCTGTGGGTGTCTGCTGTGCTCTGTGCCCCTGGGAGCCGTGCCCTGATCCCGTGGCACGGGACATACCGGCGTGGCTGGACCTGTGGCCGGTGGGAGGGGAGGGGTGCTTTCCCATCGGCTTGGTCTGTGCTGCAGCTGTGCCAAGCTGAGGGCTCCCGTGGCATGGGCTGTGTGGGCAGTGGGCTGCGGTCCAGCAGCGCTGTGGGGGCCTGGACACCCCATTCTGGGGCTCCCTGATCTAGGGCTCAGCCTTGCTGTTATAGCTGTGGGACGAGGTGGGACAAGCGGCAGCCCAGCACCAGGAGGGCTGGTCCTGTGCTGGTCTGTGTTCCATGGGGTTTCTCCTGGGCTGGTGACCCTCTGCCTTGCCCTGCTCACCCTCTGTCCCCACAGTGGTTTGAGTCCAGCAAGATCCACGTGGCCGCGCTGGTGGTGGGCGAGTGCTCAGAGACCCCCAGCCACTGGAGCGCATCCCGGTCCCTGGACCAGTGGCTGAAGGAGCAGAACATCCCCGGGCTAGCAGGTGGGACTGGGGACACAGCACAGCACGGTGGGGGCTGTGGGTCTGCGAGCTCTGAAACCAGACCCGTCTCTGTTGAATTTTGCCCACCTGGGGTTTGACCCTCTGTTGGAATCTGGGGCGATGATGCTGCCGGGGCACAGGGTCCTGCTGGGGTGGGCCGGGGCGTGGGTTGTGTCTCACGGCCCGCTTGCAGGGGTGGATACCCGGGCGCTGACAAAGAAGATCCGCGAGAAGGGGACGCTGCTGGGGAAGCTGGTGCCGGATGGGACCCCCGAGGGGAGCCTCTCCTTTGAGGACCCCAACACGAAGCACCTGGTGCAGGAGGTGTCGCTGAAGGTGTGCTGGGGAGTCTGAGCGGGGCCGGGGGCGGCGGAGGGGCCGTGCAGCCCCTCGCTGCGGGGGGCTGGCCCCAGCAGAGCCGGGTGATGCACTCCCCTCCCCACAGGCACCGCGAGTGTTCAACCCGGGCGGGTCCCTGCGTGTCACAGCCCTCGACTGCGGCCTGAAGAACAACCAGATACGGTGCCTGTGCAGGCGGGGGGCTGCTGTCACTGTGGTGCCCTGGGACCACCCGCTGGACCCTGCAGGTGAGATGGCAGTGAGTGGGGACAGTCTGGGGTCCCACCGGGGGGGAATGGGGTATGGCACTGTCTGCATGTTCGGTGCTGGGGACAGCAAGCACCTGTGTCCTGCTCAGTGCTGTGGGGTGGGGAGACTTGGTGCCATCATTCCTGGGGGCTTTGGGGCTCAGCCCTCAGTGTGGCACCACAGGAGCAGGGCCGTGGGCTCGGGATGCCTTGCTGTGGTTGGCATGGGGGACCCTGGTCTGTGGTATTGGTGTGGCTTGGGGTGGGGGGCACCATGGGGGACCCTGGTCTATGGTATTGGTGTGGCTCGGGACAGGAGGCACTGTGGGGGACTGGCAGGGCCTTGCTGCCACCTGAATGGCTGTTGTGGGTCGTAACACCTTGGTTGTAACCCTGCTGGGGTGTTGGGGGAGCTGCAGGCTCAAGGTGCTTCTCTGCTGGTAGCCAGGAGTGGTGGCTGTGAGCCTGTGGGGACCTTGGGGACCCCTCTGTAATGTTGAGGGGCTGGGGGGCCCCACTGACCCTGCTGCTCTCTTGGCGCAGACTTTGACGGGCTGTTCATCAGCAACGGCCCCGGGGACCCACTGCTCTGCCAGGAGACGGTGTCCCGCCTGTGCCAGCTGCTGGACGCACCCCAGCCCAAGCCCATTTTTGGCATCTGCCTGGGCCACCAGCTGCTTGCCCTGGCCCTCGGCGCCCGTACCTACAAGATGAAGTGAGTGGGGGTCCAGAGTCAGCGCGGGGGTCCTGGCTGCCGGGGCTGCCTGACGGCTGTGCCGCCCCCAGGTACGGGAACCGGGGGCACAACCAGCCGTGCCTGCACGAGGACACGCGGCGCTGCTTCATCACGGCGCAGAACCACGGCTTCGCCGTGCAGGCGGGCAGCCTCCCGCCCGGCTGGCTGCCGCTCTTCACCAACGCCAACGACGGCTCCAACGAGGGCCTCGTGCACCAGCACAAGCCCTTCTTCAGGTGGGCCTGGGGCCGCAGCAGGGGGGCTGGGGCTGGGGGCTGTGGCTGTGGGGTGTGCCCTGCCTGACCCCCTCCACAGTGTCCAGTTTCACCCCGAGCACTGCGCCGGCCCCACCGACCTGGAGGGTCTCTTTGATGTCTTCGTGGAGGTGGCACGGGACCTGCGGGACGGGAACGGCAGCGCCCGGACAGGTGGGAGTGAGTGCGAGGGACAGCCGGGCCATGGGCCAAGGGCTGCAGGACGGGGCTGCGCGTGGGGTGCCCTGTCCCCAGCGTGCCACGTCCCCCCAGTGCGGGAGCGCCTGCAGGAGTGGCTGACCTACAGCAAGGCACCGGCGGGGGACTTGGATGCAGCCCGGCCCCGCAAGGTGCTGATCCTGGGCTCCGGTGGCCTTTCCATTGGGCAGGCAGGCGAGTTCGATTACTCAGGGTCACAGGTGAGTGCCAGTCCCAGGGCAGGGGTGTGGTAGTAGCCACAGGGGCCCAGGGCCATCAGCAGTGACCCCTCTGCTCCCCACGAGGCCATCAAAGCGCTGAAGGAGGAGAACATCCAGACGGTGCTGATCAACCCCAACATCGCCACAGTGCAGACCTCCAAGGGACTGGCAGACAAGGTGTACTTCCTGCCCATCACCCCTGAGTACGTCACCCAGGTGAGCACCGCGGGACGCTGGCTGGGAGAGGGTGGGAATGCAGGGATGGCAGAGCTGGAGGATGAGTGTGGGGCTGGGCTGGAGGATGGCCTGGAGCCTGGTGCATGTAGGGCTGGGTGGGTTGGAAGGGACTTGAGGGGCAGCACAGGTGAGGGAGCAGCTGGAAAGCACAGGACCCACTGTGGTTTCTGTCCCACCGCCCCGTGCCCCCAGGTGATCCGGAACGAGCGGCCTGATGGGGTGCTGCTGACCTTCGGGGGGCAGACAGCCCTCAACTGTGGCGTGGAGCTGACCAAGGCGGGCGTTCTGGAGCGTTACCGAGTGCGGGTGCTGGGCACCCCCGTTGCCTCCATTGAGATGACAGAGGATCGCAAGGTCTTCGCAGAGAAGATGGAGGAGATCGGGGAGCACGTGGCACCCAGCGAGGCTGCTGCCTCCCTGGAGCAGGTCTGGGGTGGTCTGGGGGGCTGTGGGGCAGGGCAGGGTCCTGTCCTTCCTGTTCTCACCGTGACCCCATTGCTCCCTGCAGGCGCAGGCTGCAGCTGAGCGCTTGGGGTACCCGGTGCTGGTGCGCTCTGCCTACGCCCTGGGCGGGCTGGGCTCCGGCTTCGCCAACAGCCGGGAGGAGCTGGTGGCTCTGGTGAGCCAGGCCTTCACCCACACCTCCCAGGTGCTGGTGGACAAGTCCCTGAAAGGCTGGAAGGAGATCGAGTACGAGGTGGTGCGGGATGCCTACAACAACTGCATCACGGTACGGGGTGGAGGGAGGCCCCGGGGCTGCTGCAGAGGGACGGACGTGGGGCAGGGGCTGGGGGCTCGTGCTGCACCTTGTCCCCAGGGAGGGCTCCCCAGTGCCTCTGGTGGTGCTGGCACAGCTGCTGTGTGCCATTGGGAGCGGCACCCTGTGAACCAGAGCCCTGCACCTGTGTGCTGGGGTGTCCACCTCGGCTGTCCACCCTGTGGAACACCCCGTGTATTCCAGTCCTGACTGGGTGGGGGAGGATGAGGTGGGAGCTGGGAGGAACGCACCACGGACAGCACGTGGAGCAGTGACCCCCCTGCTGCCAGGTGTGCAACATGGAGAACCTGGACCCGCTGGGGATCCACACGGGCGAGTCCATTGTGGTGGCACCCAGCCAGACCCTCAATGACACCGAGTACTTCATGCTGAGGCGCACAGCCATCAAGGTGGTGCAGCACCTGGGCATCGTGGGCGAGTGCAACATCCAGTTTGCCCTCAACCCCGAGTCAGAGCAGGTACTTGGGGCCCCCTGCGGGTTCTGGCTCCCTGTCCTGATCCCCGGCCAGCCTCGCCCTGGGGGATCTGGGTCCTGCCCCAGCTGTCACACCAGGCTGTGCTGCGGCAGGCCCCCGTGCTGCAGCATCTCTGGGGCACCGTGGGTCTGGCTGTGTCACCATGTCACCGGCTTGGCCTGTTCCGTGGCACCCGCTGACCCTGCCCGCCTGCTGCCCACAGTACTACATCATCGAGATGAATGCCCGGCTCTCCCGCAGCTCGGCCCTGGCCAGCAAGGCCACTGGCTACCCGCTGGCCTACGTGGCTGCCAAACTTGCCTTGGGCATCCCCCTGCCCCTCCTCAGGTGAGGTACCACCACAGTGTGGGACAGGGTGCTGCCTGGTGGGGCAGCCCCAGCTGCTGACCCTGTCACCTCCTCAGGAACTCTGTCACCAACTCCACCACGGCCAGCTTTGAGCCCAGCCTGGATTACTGCGTGGTGAAGATCCCGCGCTGGGACCTCAGCAAGTTCCTGCGCGTCAGCACCAAGATCGGCAGCTCCATGAAGAGCGTGGGTGAGCGCAGGGGGATGGCACTGGGGGGGCACGTGGCGGGCACGGGATCATCCGCTCACCCCACCTTCTGCAGGGGAGGTCATGGCCATTGGGAGGAACTTTGAGGAGGCGTTCCAGAAGGCTCTGAGGATGGTGGATGAGAACTGTGTGGGCTTTGATCACACGGTGAAGCCGGTCTCAGACGTGGTGAGCACTGGGGTCTGGGTGTCTGTGCTGGCTGTGCCATTCTGGGGGGAGAGGTGGCCACCTGCCTCCCTCGGCCACACTCAGCCCTTGGCCTGGCAGGAGCTGGAGACGCCCACGGACAAGCGGATCTTCGTGCTGGCAGCGGCGCTGCGGGCCGGGTACTCCATCGAGCGGCTCTACGAGCTGACCAAGATTGACCGCTGGTTCCTGCACAAGATGAAGAACATCACGGACCACGCGGTGCTGCTGGAGTCCTACCGTGGCCAGCAGGGCACCATGCCACCCGCCGTGCTCAAGCGCGCCAAGCAGCTCGGCTTCTCCGACAAGCAGGTGGCCCAGGCCGTGCTCAGGTGAGACGGGGAGGGGACGGCTCTGTTGTGCTCCCTGCCTCGGTCCTGGCGCTCACCCAGCTCTGTGCAGCACTGAGCTGGCCGTGCGGAAGATGCGGCGCGACCTGAAGATCCTGCCGGTGGTGAAGCAGATCGACACCGTGGCGGCAGAGTGGCCAGCCCAAACCAACTACCTGTACCTGACCTACAACGGCTCTGAGCACGACCTGGCCTTCCGCGAGCCCCACGTCATGGTCATCGGCTCCGGCGTCTACCGCATCGGCAGCAGTGTCGAGTTTGACTGGTGTGCTGTGGGCTGCATCCAGGAGCTCCGCAAGGTCAGGCGGGCCCTGAAATTCCGAATTTTCTGGCGGGCTGTTGGGGTCCACTCCAGCTAGCTATGGATCCTTGCCCACACGATATTTCGTAGAGGTAAAAGGTAAAAGATTGAGAAGCGCTCTTCTCCACGTGGGAAATGTTCTCCTTTATTCCAAGAGACACACCAGGTGGACAAACGCATGGGAGAAAGAGAGCATTCCCTGGGGGATGGGGACAGAGGGAGAGGTCCACAGCCAATGGGATGCCAGTGAGGAGTGGTGAGGGGAGGGGTAACCCAGGGGAGAGACCACCAGGGGGTACTGGGGTGGGTGAGGGAAAACCGTGTGGTGGGGAAAAGAGATAACAAACCACATGATAGAACATAAGCTATACAGTGCAGTATAAAACTATTCTGTGCAAATTCCCAGTCGCCCGGTGCAAGAGAACAACTAAAACTAGTGCACCACAACAGGGCCCCAGCACCCTGTGGAGTGAGGGGTGGGTGTCCCTGGTCAGAGGATGAGGCTGGGTAGGGGCTGGGGGCTCTGGGCTCACCTTGTCCCACCCCTAATAGATGGGCTTCAAGACAATCATGGTGAACTACAACCCTGAGACAGTGAGCACCGATTATGACATGTGTGATCGCCTCTACTTCGACGAGATTTCCTTTGAGGTGAGGGGGCTGGGCCCTGACAGCTGCAGGGCTGGGTGAGGGCTGCCGTGGCTCCGTCCCAGCCATTCCCCTGCCTCCACGGTGCTGCAGGTGGTGATGGACATCTACGAGCTGGAGAACCCTGAGGGTGTGATCCTGTCCATGGGCGGGCAGCTGCCCAATAACATCGCCATGGCCCTGCACCGGCAGCAGTGCCGCATCCTGGGCACCTCCCCGGAGGCCATCGACTCGGCCGAGAACCGCTTCAAGTTCTCCCGCCTGCTGGACTCCATCGGCATCAGCCAGCCCCTCTGGAAGGAGCTCTCCAACATGGAGGTGGGGCCCAGCGAACAGGAGAGGGCCGCCCCAGGGTGGCTGTCCGTGTGGGCGCTGAGTTCCGTCTCTCCCGCAGTCAGCCAAGCACTTCTGCTGCAAGGTGGGCTACCCCTGCGTCGTGCGCCCGTCCTACGTGCTCAGCGGGGCTGCCATGAACGTGGCGTACTCCGACAGCGATCTGGAGAAGTTCCTGAGCAACGCTGTGGCTGTGTCCAAGGAGCAGCCTGTTGTCATCTCCAAGTTCATCCAGGAGGCCAAGGTCCATCCAGGAGGCTGCTCCAGCCCTGGGATGCCTGCTGAAAGCCCCGGCCCCCAGCCCAGGGACTGGCTGTGACCGTGTTCCCGCTCACAGGAGATTGACGTGGACGCGGTGGCCTGTGACGGTGTGGTGGTGGCCATCGCCATCTCGGAGCACGTGGAGAACGCTGGGGTGCACTCGGGTGATGCCACACTGGTGACCCCCCCGCAGGACATCACCCCCAAGACACTGGAGCGCATCAAGGCCATTGTCCACGCCATTGGGCAGGAGCTGCAGGTCACAGGGCCCTTCAACCTGCAGCTCATCGCCAAGGTACCTGGGACTGGGGACCGCACGGCCAGGGGAGAGCAGCCCACATCCCCAGCCCTGCCTCATCCTGCCCCCTCTCTCCCAGGATGACCAGCTGAAGGTCATTGAGTGCAATGTTCGCGTCTCCCGCTCCTTCCCCTTCGTCTCCAAGACCCTGGGCGTGGACTTGGTGGCTCTGGCCAGCCAGGTGATCATGGGTGAGGATGTGGAGCCCGTGGGGCTGATGACAGGCACAGGCATCGTTGGTGTCAAGGTGAGTGGGGGCCTTGGGGCCAGGCTGGGGTGCAGGACCAGGCAGCCCCTGAGCGTCCCCTTGCCCCCAGGTGCCCCAGTTCTCCTTCTCACGCCTG
Source organism: Pyrgilauda ruficollis (assembly GCF_017590135.1). Classification (NCBI taxonomy): domain Eukaryota; kingdom Metazoa; phylum Chordata; class Aves; order Passeriformes; family Passeridae; genus Pyrgilauda; species Pyrgilauda ruficollis. Next base: position 18,870 of record NW_024523934.1, read on the forward strand.
GCGGGCGCTGACGTGGTGCTGGGTGTGGAGATGACCAGCACGGGCGAGGTTGCCTGCTTTGGGGAGAACCGCTGCGAGGCGTACCTGAAGGCCATGCTCAGCACCGGCTTCAAGATCCCCAAGAAGAACATTCTGCTGACCATCGGCAGCTACAAGGTACGTGGGGGTCAAAGTGCTGCGAGGCCGGGGTTCCCTCTCCGCCCTCTGACCGGCCCCCGGTTCGTTTCAGAACAAGAGTGAGCTGCTGCCCACGGTGCGGACGCTGGAGAGCCTCGGCTACAACCTGTATGCCAGCCTTGGCACCGCCGACTTCTACACCGAGCATGGCATCAAGGTCAGGGCTGGGGGCCTGCGGGGCCGGGGTCACTCCTGGGGTGTTGCAGGGCCCTGATGGGGTCACTGCCTGCAGGTGAAAGCTGTGGACTGGCACTTCGAGGAGGCAGACAGCAGTGAGGCTGGTGCCCGGGAGACCCAGCGCAGCATCCTGGATTACCTGGCCGAGAACCACTTTGAGATGGTCATCAACCTCTCCATGCGCAACTCGGGGGGCCGCCGGCTCTCCTCCTTTGTCACCAAGGGCTACCGCACCCGGCGCCAGGCCGTCGACTACTCTGTGCCCCTCATCATCGACATCAAGTGCACGAAGCTCTTCGTAGAGGTGGGCTCGGGCACCTGGGGACCACGGGTGCAGGGAAAGGGAGCAAAGCGGGGTTGCAGAAGTCCTGCTGTGGGTGCTGCGGGGCAGGCTCTGTGTGTGGGTGTCACTGTGCAGGGGTTGTTTTTGGGGGGCTCCTCAGACAGGATCATCACCCTGACCCTGGGTCCTGTCTCATGGCTGCTCTTTCTGCAGGCACTGGGCCAGATTGGGGCAGCCCCTCCACTGAAGATGCACGTGGACTGCATGACGTCCCAGAAGCTCATCCGTCTGCCAGGTGGGTGTTCAGTGGCCCCAGGGCACAGCACAGAACGGGGGCAGTGCTGGGAGCCGGGCTGGGCACATCTGCAGGCGCTGCAGAGCTGTTTCCATGCTGCACTGGCAGGATGGCCCTTGTCCCTCGTGTCCCCTGTGGCCAGCAGCTGCCAGTGCTGACGCTGACACTCCCCAGGCCTGATCGATGTCCACGTCCACCTCCGTGAGCCGGGTGGCACCCACAAGGAGGACTTTGCATCGGGCACGGCAGCCGCCCTGGCCGGGGGTGTCACTATGGTGTGTGCCATGCCCAACACCAGCCCTGCTGTCACCGATGCCACCTCTTTCGCCTTGGCACAGAAGGTGAGGAGCTGCTGCCAGCCTGGTGCTCACATCCCCTCCTCCTGTGCCAGCCATGCTGGGCTCACTGTCTGTGGTGGGCTCGTTGCTGGCGGCAGTACTGGTCCCACCACAGCACCCACTGCCTCTTGTCCTGCAGCTGGCTGAGGCTGGGGCCCGCTGCGATTTTGCTCTTTTCCTGGGGGCTTCCTTGGACAATGCTGGCACTCTGGGCCCCCTGGCTGGGGCAGCCGCCGGGCTCAAGATGTACCTGAACGACACCTTCTCCAGCCTGCGGATGGACGACGTGCTGCTGTGGATGGAGGTGAGCAGGAGGGCAGGGCTGGCACGGGGCAGGTCTGCTCCTGGCACCGGTGCCCACCAGCCCCGTTCCCGCAGCACCTGGAGCAGTGGCCGCGGCACCTGCCCATCGTGGCGCACGCGGAGCGGCAGACGGTGGCCGCCGTGCTGATGGTGGCCCAGCTGTACCAGCGCCCTGTCCACATCTGTCACGTGGCCCGCAGGGAGGAGGTGAGCGGGGCGAGCTCTGGGCTCCAGGGATGGAGCACGGGGCCCTGTGGGTTCCCCACTAACCGCGCCTGCCCCAGATCCTGCTCATCAAGGCGGCCAAGCAGAGGGGCATCCCGGTGACGTGCGAGGTGGCCCCGCACCACCTCTTCCTGAGCCAGGACGACCTGGGGCGCCTGGGCAAGGGCCGTGCAGCCGTGCGGCCGGAGCTGGGCACCCGCCAGGACGTGGAGGCGCTCTGGGAGAACATGGACATCATCGACTGCTTTGCCACTGACCACGGTCAGTCCCCAGGGATGGTGGCCGTGGGGCGGGGAAAGCGGTGGGGACGGCCCCGGTGACCAGCCCCATCCTGCAGCTCCCCACACGCTGGAGGAGAAGCAGGGGCAGGAGCCTCCCCCTGGGTACCCTGGCCTGGAGACCATGCTGCCGCTGCTGCTGACGGCTGTCTCCGAGGGGAGGCTCAGCGTGGAGGACATCGTCCAGCGCCTCTATGAGAACCCTCGCAAGATCTTCGGGCTCCCAGCGCAGGAGGACACCTATGTGGAGGTGTGTCCGTGCCCACCCGCCCCAGGTCCAGCCCCCACCCTTCTGCCTCTGACCCGCTGTCCTGGCAGGTGGACCTGGAGGAGGAATGGATCATCCCCAGCAGCACAGTCTTCTCCAAGGCCCGTTGGACCCCCTTTGAGGGCATGCAGGTCAAGGGGACAGTGCGGAGGGTCGTCCTGCGTGGGGAGGTTGCCTACATCGATGGGCAGGTGAGGTCCTGGGTCCTTTTCTTCCTGTATTGAGGGTGCCCCCATCACAGAGGGGGTCTCCCAGTGCTGACCCCATTTCCCTAACCCCATCCATGGCTGCAGGTGCTGGTGCCCCCTGGCTATGGGCAGGATGTGAAGAAGTGGACCTCAGGAGCTGCACTGCTGCCACATGGTGCCCCCACCAAGGAGACTGTGAAGGTACTGGGGGGTACACAGCTGGCAGGGGGTCCCTCTCTGCCCTAGCTCCAGCTTGGTCTCTGGTTTCAGACCCCCGAGCAGCCGCGGCACGTGGCTGGTGACGTGCTGCGTGGGCGAGCCCCCAGCCCGCGCCGGCCCGGCCCCGCGGGTGACGCACGCTTCCACCTGCCGCCCCGCATCCACCGGGCCTCGGACCCCGAGCTGCCAGGTAGGGGGGTGGGCGGGCAGCGGGCAGGGCACGCTGCCTGGGGGCCGGGTCTGGGACCGTGGCTGGGTGGCCCCGCTGACGCCAGCCCTTGTGTCCCGTTCAGCATTCCGGAGGCTGGGAGCCGCGCACCGCCCGGGCGCCCGAGGCACCGGTAATGTCGGGGGGGACTCACTACTGGCACCAACTGCAGCCCATGAGTGCATCCCCTCCCCCAGGTGCCCTGCAGGCCCCGGGCTGCCTGCGTGCCCACCATGGGCCCCTGCTGGCACCCAGCACCAGGACTGGGTGCTGTAGGACAGGGCACGGCCGTGCCGCCCGCTCCCCTGCTGCCCCAGCCTGCACGGCACCTCGGGGACCCCTCACCGCCAGTGTGAACTGGGGGGTGGCCAGTGGGAATTGCGGGGTGTGCAGGGAGAGGGTCGCAGCACAACGTGGGGCTCGGACTGCCTGTCTGGTTCACCATCACCCTGGTGTCAGGCCCATCTTGGTTTCACCTGGTGTGGCCAAGTGCCAGGAGGGCTGTGCCACACTGGCAGCACGCTGAGACTGGGGTGCTGCCTCTCCCCGTAACCCCTAACACCACTGCTCCCCTCTCCCACCCAGCTGAGGACGCTCGTGAGAAGGGCAGCAGGAAGGCAGCGGAACCAGGTGAGTGCAGCAGGGGCCCACGGTGGGGATCCAGCGTTTGTGGCTGGTGGCTGGGCTCCTCAGGACACCCCCGTGGGCTGACCGGCTACTCTCGGTGCCACAGATTCGGCGGTGGTCCAGGACAGCCACTTCCACCCGCTGGGCCCTGTCCCGCGCCAGGCGTCCCCGCAGCGTGCCCCCCACTTCCAGACCTCCCCGCTGCTGCACCCCCTGGTCGGGCAGCACGTCCTCTCCGTGCGGCAGTTCTCCAAGGAGCAGGTGCCCGGCCGGGCGGGCGGGGGGCCGTGGGTGCTGTGGTGCTTCCTGTGCCCCCGCTGAGCCCTGGTGCCACCTGTCCCCGCAGCTGTCCCACCTGTTCAACGTGGCACACACCCTGCGCATGCTGGTGCAGAAGGAGCGAAGCCTGGACATCCTCAAGGTGAGCCGTGCCCCGAGCACACGCCCGTCCCCTGGGCACCCCGAGGGAGCCCCGTTCCAGGCGGGGTGCCGGGCTCCCCGAGCTGACAGCCCGGCCCTGCAGGGGAAGGTGATGGCCAGCATGTTCTACGAGGTGAGCACGCGGACCAGCAGCTCCTTCGCAGCAGCCATGAGCCGGCTGGGCGGCTCCGTGCTGTCCTTCTCCGAGGCCACGTCCTCGGTGCAGAAGGGCGAGTCGCTGGCCGACTCCGTGCAGACCATGTGCTGCTACGCCGACGTGCTGGTGCTGCGGCACCCCCAGCCCGGCGCTGTCGAGGTGAGAGGGGCTGGGGGAAGCTGCCTCCTCTTGTGGAGGCACCGGGGACTCTGCCCCAAGGGCAGGGACGGTGGCTGCTCTACGGGCAGGGATGTGGTCCCCGGCTGGGCCGCGGTGGGCTCCTGCTGCCGTGGGGCCGTGGGAATTGTGTGCTGCCTGCGCTCACCTGCCCTGCCTTGCCGGTGCTCCCAGCTGGCCGCCAGGCACTGCCGCAAGCCGGTGATCAACGCCGGGGACGGGGTGGGCGAGCACCCCACGCAGGCGCTGCTGGACATCTTCACCATCCGCGAGGAGCTGGGCACAGTCAACGGCATGACGGTGAGCTGCGGGGGCCAGGCGGCACGGCCGGCTGCTCAGGGGGCTCTGAGACCCCCGAGGGGCCTGGGCAGGCTGGCTGACCGCTGTCCCCAGATCACCATGGTGGGTGACCTGAAGCACGGGCGCACGGTGCACTCCCTGGCGCGCCTGCTCACCCAGTACCGCGTCAACCTGCGCTACGTCACCCCTCCCGGGCTCCGCATGCCCCCCGACATCACCAGCTTCGTGGCCTCCCGGGGCATCCAGCAGGTGAGGAGCAGGGTGGGGGGCTGGCCCCCACTCTCTTTGGCCCCGTGTCCCCTCCCAAGCTCACGGTGCTGCCGCAGGAGGAGTTTGGGAGCATCGAGGAGGCGCTGCCGGACACAGACGTGCTCTACATGACGCGCATCCAGAAGGAGCGCTTCCAGCGGGCCGAGGAGTACGAGGCTGTGAGTGAGGGGAGCCTGGCTCCTGCTGCCCCCCGGGGCCTGGGCACGCCCTGCCCCAGCTCAGGGCTCCGTGTCCCCTCAGTGCTTCGGGCAGTTCATCCTCACACCCCACATCATGACCCGGGCCAAGGAGAGGATGGTGGTGATGCACCCCCTGCCCCGTGTCAACGAGATCAGGTGGGGACGGGTGGCTGCAGGGTGCTGGGGGGCTGCAGGGTGCTGGGGGACACGGGAGTTTGGAGGGAGTGTCTGGGGAGGTGTCTGGGAGAACGGGTAGGAAATATACAGGGCAGAAGGGACATGGGGGCTGTGGGAGGGCTCTGGGGCGGCTGGGGCAGTGGGGTCTCTGGGGCAGTGGGGTCTCTGGGGCAGTGGGGTCGCTGGGGCAGTGGGGTCTCTGGGGCAGTGGGGTCGCTGGGGCAGTGGGGTTGCTGGGACAGTGGTGTCCCTGGGGCAGTGGGGTCCCTGGGGAAGTGGTGCTGGGGTGGGGTCGCTGGGGCAGTGGGGTCGCTGGGGCAGTGGTGCTGGGGCAGTGGGGTCGCTGGTGCTGCTGGGGCACTGTCAGGGAGCTGCGGTGTGCTGGGGGTGTCTGGGAAGGCACCGGGGGTCAGGGCAGGAGCACTGCGGTGCGCTGGGCAGGGCTGGGGAGAGCTCGGAGCCACGGGCGCTGCAGCTGCTGCCGGGCTTGGGGGACAGGCTCCGCTGAGCAGTGCAGCCGGGTCCGGGGGTGTCACGACTGCCACGTGGGTCCGGTTCCAGGGGAGTCCCGAGGGTCCCGGGGGTGCCGGGGGTCACGGGACGAGGGCGGGCTCGGGGACCCCGGGGCGGGCTCGGGGGTCTCGGGGCGGTGCCCGCTGATGACGTCACCCCGCAGCGTGGAGGTGGACTCGGACCCGCGCGCCGCGTACTTCCGGCAGGCGGAGAACGGCATGTACATGCGGATGGCGCTGCTGGCCACGGTGCTGGGCCGCTACTGACCAATAAACGCTCTCGGTCGCGACACGACATCGCGCCGCGACACGCGTCACCGCGCCGCGACACGCGGGGCCATGGCGGCGCTCTGGAGGGGCTGCGGGCGGCTGCTGGCGCGGCGACCCGGGGCGGCGCAGGCGCTCACAGCCGGTAAGGGACGGGCCCGGCCCCCGCGGCGGCCGCGCCCTCAGACCCCGGCCCCGCACACAGCTCCCTTCGGAGCACAGCCCTGCCCTGCTCCGCACACAGCCCTGCCCTGCCCCGCACACAGCCGCACTCCCCGGCACTCAGATGCCCCGGCACAAGCCCCTCCTGGCCGCCCGTCCTTGCCACAGCTGCGGGCACAAGCCCCTCTCCCCCGCACGGCCCCTCGCCCCGCTGTGCCAGCACTGTCACCGTGCAGGAGGCAGGGCAGGGGCTCCCCAGTGCCTCAGGGGTCTGTCTTAGGGGGAAAAGGTGCTGCCATGCCCCGGGCTCAGCACGGACTCGTGTGTCACACCAGGGAGGGGCCCTGGCCCGCTCCTGCCTCAGGACATCTCTGTCAGGGCTCTGTGCTGGAGCTCCCAGCTCAGGACATCTCTGTCAGGGCTCTGTGCTGGAGCCAGAGTGCCCATGGGGACTGTAAGGAAGCACACCCCTCACACCCAGACCCCGGGGGACACTGTCCTGGGGCCCCCCTCACCTGGAGGGGATGGATGCTGAGCTGCAGTGCTGGGAATTCACAAGAGCTCAGCTCTTCCGTGTTTGCCAGCGCTCAGCAGTGAAGGCACAGAGGTGCTGCCTGAGGAGAGGGCTCTGCACAGGGCCTTGAATCTCCCAGCACTGCTGCTGCTTGCAGAGCTGTGAGGTGCCATGAATCTGCCCCGGGGCTGGCTCGAGCCTCTGCTGCTCCGAGGATTTGTAGCCCTGGGGCACCAGGCAGCTCTGCCCCTCTCTGCTCCCTCTCCCAGCGCACCTGGGGCTGTCTGGGTGGTGGCAGAGTGTGTCCTGCTTGTTCCATGTGTCCTCAGGGCTGTGCAGTGCCTGTGCTGCACGGGTGGGTGGGTGGGAGCTGGGGGGTCCCTGCGTGCTCCTTGCTGCACCTCCTGCTGCAGCCTCCCTGTCCTGCCCCTGCCCTCCTGCTCCCAGGAGCCCAGGATGCTGGGAAAGCACAGCCCCGGGCTCTGGGGGTGCCCTGCTGAGCTGGGGGCTCCCCTCACGGTGCAGTCCCTGGCCCTCAGCCCTGGAGGCAGCAGGGGGGTGGCACGGTGCCCCCCTGCCTGGCTGCTGGGGCGCTGCCAGGCCGCTTAGCTGTTCCTGCTGTTATTTTTATCGGATGTCATGGAGTCTATTGCTGGCAGCACGTCCTCCTGTGCCTGGCAGGAGCCCAGTGTGGAGCTGGGAGGGGCTGCCCAGGGCTGGCCCTGCCCTCGCCTCCCTGCCCACCGTGGCCCCGGGCTGGCTCCAGCCTCGGCTCTGCTCTGCCTGTTGCTGCTTCAGGGGGAGCTGGCGCTGCTGTGGCACTGCCCTGCCCTGCCCCAGGGCTCTGTCAGCCTGCAGGGCTGGGCACAGCCTCTGTGGGTGCTGAGCTGCTGCTGGATATGTCTCCACCAGCCCAGAAGTTTCTGCCCTGGGCTGGGCTCTCCCTGCTGGGCAGGTGCCCAGCTCCAGCCAGGGGGCACGAACGCTCCTGCTCTCCCCAGAGCTTCCACAAGTGATCCCATCATGGCCAGGCTCAGCCCCTCACCTGCTGCCTGTGCAGGGTCCATGCCAGGTCCATCCCAGCCTCCAGCCCTGCCTTCTCTTGCTGCTCCCAGGACCCCAGTGCTGCCAGCTGGGGCCAGGCCAGGGAGCTGCTGGCAGCTGGCCGTGCCCACTGTGCCCGGCCACGCTTGCTGGCCGAGCTGCAGTCCGAGGGCTCGGGTCAGGCAGGGCTTTGCCTCCTGCATCCTGGGCCCTGGGCCAGGCTGCCAGCAGGGCCTGGACACAGTGGGCAGTAGCACGTGCCTGCAGCCGTGACCCTGCTGTCCCTCTCTGCCTGTGCTCCTGCCAAGGCAGTGCCATGGCCATGAAGATGGTGGTGCCCTACTTAGGTTTGGGCCCCATTCAGAGTCCCCTGGTCACAAGAACATCAACCTGGGGGTCGGCTAGGTGGCCTGGGCACCAGGTTTGGCTGGGATGAAGGCTCCAGCCCCATACAGAAGCTGTGGCCAGGCTGTGCTGGTGGCACCCTGGGCAGGCACTGCTGCCAAAGTCACTGCAGAAGGCTGGATCTGGCTGCATCCCCAGGCCCAGGAAGGGATGCACAGACAGGTCTGTCCCTCCCCGCAGCCTCATCACTTCTGGGCACTGGAGGAGTAACAGCAGTGCCTGCTGTATTCTCCATGAGCGCCGTGCTCCTGCACCCATCTTTGGGCAGTGCAGCTCCTGAGTGCAGCTCTGGGAGTGCAGCTCCTGAGTGCAGCTCCTGGGAGTGCAGCTCTGGGAGTGCAGCTCTCAAGAGTGCAGCTCTCAAGAGTGCAGCTCCTGGGAGTGCAGCTCTGGGAGTGCTGCCGTGCAGGCAGCCGTGCTCTGGTGTGCTGGCCTGGAGTCAGTGCCTGCCTCCCCCCCTGCCCGGTGCCGGTGTGGCCCGTGAGCTGGTGGGGCTGCTCTGCCATCATGGGGCGTGTGGGGAGGGATGCACAGACAGGTCTGTTCCTCCCCGCAGCCTCATCACTTCTGGGCACTGGAGGAGTAACAGCAGTGCCTGCTGTATTCTCCATGAGCGCCGTGCTCCTGCACCCATCTCTGGGCAGTGCAGCTCTCAAGAGTGCAGCTCTCAAGAGTGCAGCTCCTGGGAGTGCAGCTCTCAAGAGTGCAGCTCTGGGAGTGCAGCTCCTGAGTGCTGCTCCTGGGAGTGCAGCTCCTGGGAGTGCAGCTCTCAAGAGTGCAGCTCCTGAGTGCAGCTCCTGGGAGTGCAGCTCTGGGAGTGCAGCTCTCAAGAGTGCAGCTCTCAAGAGTGCAGCTCCTGGGAGTGCAGCTCTGGGAGTGCTGCCGTGCAGGCAGCCGTGCTCTGGTGTGCTGGCCTGGAGTCAGTGCCTGCCCCCCCCCCTGCCCGGTGCCGGTGTGGCCCGTGAGCTGGTGGGGCTGCTCTGCCATCATGGGGCGTGTGGGGTGTCTCGGGGTGGGGGCACAGACCCCCAGATCCTGGGGCTGGTCGGGGGTGCCAGATGGAGCCAGTGGAGCAGCAGGTGTTGCTGCTGGGCGTGCAGCAGCTCTGTGGGGCTGCAGAGCCTGGGCTGGCCCTGCCGGGGAGCTTCATGGCATGGTGTGGGGACAGGGAGCTGCGCCCTTGTCCATGAGAACCGCTGACCAAGTCCCTGGGGCAGGGCTGGTACCGAGCTGCTCGTGGCTGGTACCACAACCCGGGCTGTCGGGACAGGGGCTGCGCCCGTCAGGCTGAGGGTTTGCTGGGCTCAGGGCTTCCCAGGACAGGGCAGAGCGGCAGCAGGGCTGGAGACCTGCCAGGGAACCGTCCCAGGGGGAGAGGGGAGAGGGAGCAGGAGCCGCCGGGGCCGGGGGAGCAGCTGGAGGGGGCAGCACTGGGCCAGCGGAGTTGCGTCGAAGGGGTCAGGGGTGTAGGATGGAGCAGGAGCTGCCAGAGACCCAGCCGGGCAGCACCCCACCGGGGACACTGATCTGGAAACAGGGCCAGGAGCTGTGCCAGCAGCCAGCTGTGGCAAGGGGCTGGGATGGCTGGGGCAGTGGGGAGCACGTTCTGCCCATCCCGGCTGGTGGGGGATGCAGGCAGGGAGCTGCTCTCCAGGGAGGGGATCACAGTCGGCAGAGCCTGCCCGGTGTCCAGGGAGAGATTTGGGGGTGTTGTGGGAAAGGCTGCTGTGGAGATCAGGGGCAGCAGCTGGGCAGGCTCTGCTCTGAGAGCACCGAGGAGCCTGGGGACGGGTCAGCCCCGTGTCTGGGTCACGGGGAGGAGGGGCAGCCGGCCACGTTTAGACCAGAGATGCTGCAGTGAGAGCCCTGAGGCACTTGGCAGAGTGGGACGCCTGTGCCGTGGGGTTTGGTGCAGGCCGTGGGGAGCTGCAGCTGGGACAGAGCCACCAGGGCTGAACAGGCTCAGGCATCCTGGGGCAGGGGGCCCAGCTGTGGGCAGGTCACACGGGGTCTGGCCTGCCTCAATGGGCCGTGCTGGTTGCAGGGGCCCTCATGGGAGCTGGGGATGTGATTGCACAGCAGCTGGTGGAGCAGCGGGGGCTGCACGGGCACCACTGCCCCCGCACCCTGAAAATGATGGCCATTGGCTTCTGCTTTGTGGTGAGTGGGGATGGGATAATGGGATAATGGGGTGATGGGATGGGATGGGATGGGATGGGATGGCTCCTTCAGCAGGGTGGGACTGTGACTTGGGCCATCCTGGTGCCACCTCCAGCAGCCATGGGCAGGGCCAGTTCCGTGGAGCAGGAGCAGCATAGGATGAGCTTGTCTTTGTGGTCCAGAGCTGGAGCAGGGCCATGTAACCTGCCCTGGAGCTCCCCAGCCCTGACCCCTGTGACCAGTGAGGGCAGATGCTGCTCCTCACCCCCTGGCTCCTGCAGGGCCCTGTTGTGGGCAGCTGGTACAGGATCCTGGACTGGCTCATCCCAGGGAACACAAAAGTTGTGGCTGTGAAGAAGGTGATCCTGGACCAGGTTGGTGTGACGTGGGTGAGGGTGTTGTGTGGGACTGGGGCAGTGGGGACAGGACAGTCCCCGTGGCAGGTTTCCAGCCTGCTCTGAGAGCCCAGTGCCTGAGCTGGGCCCAGGCTCACTGCAGCACAGGGCTGGGTGGGCATTATGGCAGAGGCTGCCCGTGGCCAGCCTGGCTCCAAGCAGCACAGGCTCCTCTCTCGCAGGGGGGATTCGCTCCGTGCTTCCTTGGCTGCTTCCTGGCTGTCACAGGGGCCACCAACGGGCTGTCGGTGCAGGAGAACTGGTCCAAGATCCAGCAGGTATGATGTGCTGCTGCTGCCCTGGGCAGCTCTGGGGCCCTGGCAGCTCCTCCCTGTGCTGGCCCTGACGGCTGCTCCCGTTTGTGTCCGTGCCCAGGCCTGGGACCCAGGGCCCTGGGCGTGTTGGGTGCCCGGTGCTGCCAGTCCAAGTACTGGTGCCAGGGCCAGTTCCTCTGGCACAGGTGTCCTGTGGGCGAGTACTGGGGTCCCACCTGGGCCAGACATGGGTGCCATGGGCGTGCTGTCCAGCCCTGCTGCTGGCTGGGTCTCCAGAGCAATTACTGAGATGACTCCCATTAACAGTAATTGCTGGAAACCCGTGTGGACACTGAGTCAGCGTGTCCAGCGTGAGTCACTGGGGAGTGGGTGCCCACCTGCCACAGGATGAGGCATGCTGGGGTGGTCGTGTGGCTGCCAGGAGCGGCAACACCAGCCTGTCTCACTGATGCTGCCTGCAGTGCCTGTGAACGGCCCCAGCCTGGCTGGAGCTCTGCCTGAGTGCCACCACCCAGGGTTCATTCCTCTGCCTGGGGGCACCCGGTCACCAGCCTGCTACACCTGGACTGCCAGCACGTGCCCCTCACCCTGCCCCAGAGTGCAGGAAGGAGATCCTGGGGCAGGATCATGTCACCTCTGCTTCCCTCAGGCTCTGTGCAAGACACAGCCGGGGCATGGGGTGCTCCGAGGCACCCTAAGGGCACACGTGAACACATCGTGGGCACGGCCAGCACTCCGAGCGCTCCATCCATCTTCCCCTGCTGCATCCTGACCAGCTCGTGCCATGGACCTTGCCTTGCCTTCCCCAGGGAACCCTGCCGTGGCTGGTGATTCGTGCGGGCTGCGGCTCCCGGAGCCCTGGCCTGGAAGGGGGTGATGGGCTGGGCTGGCAGCAGCGCTGGCAGCACCTTCCCCCCTGGCTTGGGGCGCATCCGCCTCTCCCCACGCAGAGGAAGCGTCAGCAGAGCATCCATCACCCCGTCCTGGGCTGCTGGCCAGCGCCACCAGGAGCCCGGCCTCCCGGCTGAGTCACGGCCAGGCTGCGTGGGGACTCGTCCTGCTGCCACGGGACAGGGATGTGACACGGCCCTGGCTGGGGCGCGGGGACACGGCAGCTCCTCGGGCTCCCAGAGCAGCGGGCCCTGCTCAGCGCCCTTCTCCATTTCGTGGCACCCAGGAGGGGTCTGGGGTGCCCTGAGCTGGCAAAGGGCTCACAGCCCACACTGGGGGACAAGCCATGTGCCTGGCTATGGCACAAAGTGAGGATGGTTCTGGTCACCCTCTCCCTGCCTCCCTCATGGCTGTGGGAGGGCATGGCCAGGGCTGCAGGGGCTCTGTGCCCAGCAGTGTGGAGCTGGGACCCGTGGCAAGGATGGGGGCTCTCTGAGTGCTCACACCTCCTTTTTCTTCCAGGACTACATGGATGCCCTGATGACCAATTACTGTGTGAGTGCTGGCTCATCTGTGTCCCTGTCCCCTCCTCCGTGGGGCTGCCGTGGCTCTGTGGGACACCCTGAGTGCCAGGCAGGGGTGGGTGTGGGGAGGGGACCCTGGCAGGCTCCTCACTGCTCCTCCCCTTCTCTGCCCAGATCTGGCCACCCGTGCAGATTGCAAACTTCTACTTCGTGCCTCTGCAGCACAGGTAGTGTTGTGGCCTGGCGCCCACTCCCTGCCCCCTGAGCTGGCAGCTGCAGACCCTGTCCCCTCTGTCCACAGGCTGGCTGTTGTCCAGTGTGTTGCCATCATCTGGAACTGCTACCTGTCCTGGAAGGCGAATCGGATGTGAGGCAGAAGCCGTGCCCCGTGCCCGTGCCCCGTGCCCGTGCCCAGCCTGTGCTCTCAGCTGGCAGTGGCACGCGTGGCGTGGGCAGGCTGGGACACGCAGGGGCCTGCAGCAGCCACCCTGCTCTTCTCTCAGGGGAACACCAGCCCCTGTGGCCACAGCCCCGCTGCCCCAGGGACAGGATGGTGCCAGGACAGCCTGGATCTGCTCTGACCGTGCTGTGCAGCAGCTCTGCCCACGATGCACTTCTCTGTCCATGCTCAACCATTTCCGAGCCCTGCACACAGGGTGCTCCTGCCCCGAGTGGCGCTCTGACCTTCCCCATGGCACATCCCCAGGGAAAAGAGGGGTGGGAATGGAGCAGGGCTGGCCCTGGGCTGGCTGTGCCACGGGCACAGAGCTGGGGTCGCTGCAGGCTGGGGATGCTCCTGCTGAAAGCAGGGTTTGCTGTGGCTCTGCTGTGGACAGTCACAGCAGCAATAAACTGCTCTTCACTGCTGGCTCCCATGGCCCTGGGGCTTGTGGCCCAGCATGCCCCCAGGCCCTGAACATCCTGTTCCAGTGCACTTGTTCTGTTCTGGGTCAACAGGTCCACTCTGCCTCATCTCAAGGCACCGAGCATGGGGGCAGGGACTGCAGCCTGCTGGGGTGGTCTGCCCCAGGGGCTAGAGAGGGGAGGGGACTCTGACAGACGGTGGAAGGTGGTTTAGGGGGTCATCAGGGCCTACTGAAGCTGTTCCATGCGCTGTGATGGTGTCTCCACAGCTGCAGAGCACTGAAATGAGGTCGATGGAGCCGCAGTCCTGATGCTGGGTGCGGAGTCCCCCCAGAGTCAGGGCTTGCTTGATGCAGGGCTGCGCATCTGGGGAGGGTTCAGGAAGGCTTGGGGTAGGGCTGGGGCTGGGGCTGGGCCAGGGCCACAATCCACCTGTGCCACCTGGGCCAGGGCCACAATCCACCTGTGCCATGTCCAACACAAGCCTGCCTGTCATGCCAGAGAGAAGCCCCAGGGAGGTGCCACTGCCTGCACTGCTGCCCCTGGGGATGTGTCCATGCCCTGGGGCTGTGTGTCCATGCTCTGAGGCTGTGTGTCCATGCTCTGGGGCTGTGTGTCCATGCTCTGGGGCTGTGTGTCCATGCTCTGGGGCTGTGTTCATCCCCTGGGGCTGTGTGTCCATGCTCTGTGTGTCCATGCTCTGGGGCTGTGTGTCCATACCCTGGGGACGTGTCCATGCCATGGGGATGTGTGGGATGTGTGTCCATGCTCACCCTAGGGTGGCAGTGAGCACACACAGTGTCCCACACACACGCTGTCCAGTTCTCACAGTGTCCAGCTCTCACAGTGTCCCTGCCCAGCACATCCCAACCAGGAGCTCCAAGTGGAGCTGGTGGCACCGAGTGGCTCCTCTCAGCTCTGTGGAGCCCTGAGCCCCTCACCTGCACTACTGCAGCCCCACACAGCTGGGCAGAGCCATCCCCACGCTGCAGCACCACCTGGGCTCTGCCAGCGTGGCCTTCATGGAGGGCATTCACCATCCTCATCCTCCCCAGGGTCTGGCTCTGTGCTGACCCCAGCTTTGGGGCTGCTCCAGCCGGGTGGATACGACCTGGAACAGGGGAGGCAAATCCTGCACAGGCCTGAGGGGAGAGGCAGGGGAAGGGAGGGGATGCAGCTGCAGCCCTCTTCCCCCCAGCACAGCACTGGGGCTCGGTGACGGCACCATGCACGGGTGGCAGCAGTACCGGGGGCCTCGGGCTCTGCGTGGGGCTCCAGCTCTCTACAGGCAGCAGGGTGGGTGCTGTGCGTGGCAGGAATTTGCAGCTCTGAGGTGCTGAGCTCTTGCAGCTCCCTCTGGGGGTGCAGGAGGCTCTCTGTCAGCAGTGAGAGAGCTGCGGGCATGGCCGGAGCCACGTGGAACGAGCCACTTGTCCCCAGCAGCAGGCGCCCCAGCGTGGGGCTGCCAGGGCTCGGGGGGTGAGCCCAGCCCCTGCTGCGGGCTGTGCCCTGCCGCTGCAGGCAGCGGTGCCAGGTGCCAGCCTTCGTGCCGGATCACGTCACGGGGGCACGACACCGTGTGCTGCTGCTGCGGGCAGGGCCGTGCCCCACAGCCCTGTGCCCCCCGGGGTGGGACACGCCGAGCGAGGGCCGGGCTGCGCCTCTGTGCCCGCTCTGTGCCCGCTCGGTGCCCGCTCTGTGCTCCGCGCTGTGCCCCGCTCTGTGCCCGCTCTGTGCCCGGCTCTGTGCCCGCTCTGTGCCCGGCTCTGTGCCCGCTCTGTGCCCGGCTCTGTGCCCGCTCTGTGCCCGGCTCTGTGCCCGCTCTGTGCCCGGCTCTGTGCCCGCTCTGTGCCCGGCTCTGTGCCCGCTCTGTGCCCGGCTCTGTGCCCGCTCTGTGCCCGGCTCTGTGCCCGCTCTGTGCCCGGCTCTGTGCCCGCTCTGTGCCCGGCTCTGTGCCCGCTCTGTGCCCGGCTCTGTGCCCGCTCTGTGCCCGGCTCTGTGCCCGCTCTGTGCCCGGCTCTGTGCCCGCTCTGTGCCCGGCTCTGTGCCCGCTCTGTGCCCGGCTCTGTGCCCGCTCTGTGCCCGGCTCTGTGCCCGCTCTGTGCCCGGCTCTGTGCCCGCTCTGTGCCCGGCTCTGTGCCCGCTCTGTGCCCGGCTCTGTGCCCGCTCTGTGCCCGGCTCTGTGCCCGCTCTGTGCCCGGCTCTGTGCCCGCTCTGTGCCCGGCTCTGTGCCCGCTCTGTGCCCGGCTCTGTGCCCGCTCTGTGCCCGGCTCTGTGCCCGCTCTGTGCCCGGCTCTGTGCCCGCTCTGTGCCCGGCTCTGTGCCCGCTCTGTGCCCGGCTCTGTGCCCGCTCTGTGCCCGGCTCTGTGCCCGCTCTGTGCCCGGCTCTGTGCCCGCTCTGTGCCCGGCTCTGTGCCCGCTCTGTGCCCGGCTCTGTGCCCGCTCTGTGCCCGGCTCTGTGCCCGCTCTGTGCCCGGCTCTGTGCCCGCTCTGTGCCCGGCTCTGTGCCCGCTCTGTGCCCCGCTCTGTGCCCGCTCAGTGCCCTGCTCTGTGCCCGCTCTGCCCCGCCGATCCGGCCCGGCAGCATAGGGGCTGGGTGACAGCTCAGCCGCACTCGGGGGGCATGCAGGGCACTTGGGGGGCTGCGGGCAGCATGCAGGGCACTCCGGGGGCATGCGGGGCACTCGGGGGGCTGCGGGCAGCATGCAGGGCACTCCGGGGGCATGCGGGGCACTAGAGGGGCTGCAGGGCACTCGGGGAGCTTGCAGGGCCCTCTGGGGGCTGCCCGCAGCGGTGTGGAGCGCTCGGGGGGAATGCCAGCAGTGTGGTGCACTCGGGGGGGCTGCCAACAGTAGTGTGGAGCCCCAGCAGCCACCTCACCATTTGGCAGCGGTGCCGGTGCCCCGACGGAACACCCTGCATCCAGCACGGCGCTGCCAGCTCCGGTGCCTTCGTTCTATGACTCACAGGACTTGGCCGGTGCTGCCGCTGCGCTCGGGGCGTCTGCGGCCTCGGCCCCGCGCTGTGACCTCGGCACCGCCCGCTCTGCCCGGGACACCGAGCCACAGCCGGGCCGGGGTCCCCCCCGTGACCGTCCTGTCCCGGAGCTGCCGGTGCTCCCGGTGTCCCCACCTCCGCCCAGGGGTCTCCCCGCCGCCCCGGTCCCTGCTTGGTCGCCGCTGCTCGGCGCTGCTCCGTTCCGCCGGGAACGCGAGGGCTCCACGCCGAGAAGCCGCGGCGCATCCCGGTGCAGCTCACGGAGGGCTCACCGGGAGCTCGCCTGTATGGCTCACCGGTCCCGGTGCCCCAGCGCGTCCCGGCCGTTCAGCACCGCGGACAGCGGCGGAGAATGAGGCTGGAGATGCGGCAGAGCCGGGAGAGGGACAGGGAAACCGGGGGACCGGGGAAACGAGGGTTAGCACGGCCCAAGGCACCTGCTCTCACCGGTCCCGGCCCCGCCGTGCCTCTTTGGTGGGCGTCAGACAAGAACCGGAGCCCGAGACCGGCGAGAACGGGCTCTGCCGCTCCCCCCCCTTCCCTCAACCCCGTCCCGCCGCCGGGTGCCCGCTCCCCGCCGCTCCGGTGCCCCCTGTCCCCCGCCCCCGCCGCCCGGTGCGTGCCCGGCGCTGACGTCAGCCCGGGCTCCCGGGCCGATATAACCCCGGGCCGCGCCGCCGGCTCTGCTCCCGCGGGACGGATCGCGCTCGCTGCGCCGCCAGCACCGGCAGGAACAGGGCACGGGCACAGCGCACCGGGTACGGGACGGGGCTTGGGAACCGGGCAGGGGCACCACCGGGGCCGGGGCGCGCAGAGGGGACGGAACGGGTTGGAACGGGGCGGCGGGGGCTCCGCGCGCGGGACGGTCCCCGCGCCGCCGGGGCCGCGGTTCCCGTCGGGCCTCCGCCGCCGCCCCGGTGTCTGCTGTGGCGCTGAGCCCCTGCCCCGCAGGTGCGGAGCGACCGAGGATGCGGCGGGCGCTGCTCACCCTCCTGCTGCTGCTCGCCCGCCCGCCGCCCGCCGCCGCCCGCCCCGCCACCACCGACGGCTCCATCCTGGCGGCCGGCACCGGGGATCAGGACCAGCCGCTCTGGCCGCCGCTGGCGCCGCCGCCGCCGGGGCCGTGGCGAGGGCGGCGGGACGAGCCGCCGCTCTCCATCGACCTCACGTTCCACCTCCTGCGGCACCTCCTGCTGCTCGCCCGCGCCCAGAGCCAGCGCGCCCGCGCCGATTCCAACCGCCGCATCCTCGACGCCGTGGGGCGCTGAGCCCCCCGGACCCCCCGGAGACCCCGAACCCCCCGGAACCCCGGGGCTGCACCGGCCTCCAGCCGCCGCCTCGGCCTCTGCACTGTCGGGCGCTCGGCACCAACACCGGCACGGGCTGAACCCGCCCCGGCCCCAGCGCCGCGGCGAGCGGGAGCGGAGCCGGCCCCGGGACCGGGACCGGTCCGCGCCGGTTTTGTAATAAAACGTGGTGGAAACCCGAGGCGTGAGCGAGTGCGGGGTGGGGGCAGCTGGGGCTGTGCAGGACCAGGGCAAACTGGGAACGTGCTCACTGGGAATGGGGAAGGGGGGAATAGGCTCAGTGGGAATGGGGAGAGGGAGTGGGGGTCACAAGGAACTGGGAATGGGCTCATCAGGAATGAAGAAGGGGCTCGCCAGGGATGGGGATACAACTCACTGGGAGTGGTGGAATGGGTTCACCAGGACGGGACAGAGAGACTCACTGGGAATAGGGAAAGGCACACTGGAAGGGGACTAAGGGCTCAGGAGGCAGGGTGAGCTGGGCCAGGGCTGGGTAGGAGCAGCTGGGCCAGCAGCACACACCCCGCAGCAGTGGGAGCAGGGCTCTGTGTGTTCTGGGTCAGGAGGTTCACACCGGGTTCTGCAGGGGGGGAGATGCTCACAGCCCCCCAGGTGTGGGAGCAGCAGGAAGCAAACGGGGCAGAGGGATGGGAACAATGGGTCCTTACCACCCGGGAGCCAGGCACAGGGGCCTGCACCCCCTGCCCACGGGTGGGACATGAGCAGGGAGGCAGTCCCTCCCCAGGATGGTGGGCGAGGCTGGGAGCTGCGGGAGGGACAGGCACAGGCCCTTTGTGGGAGGATTTGGCCATACCCAGGTGGCAGCTCCAGGAGTGGGGGAAACCCCTGTGGGACACTCGGGGCTGCTGAGTGGGTCAGGACTGGAGTGGTGGGCGGGGAGGGGGCACTGTGGTGGGCTGTGTTTCTTGGCCCTCAACCAAGAGGACAGGGATGAAGCCTTCTGAGGCAGCTGGGGGAGGTTCAGGCTCCTGGAGGGTGGCCCTGGTCCTCACCGGGGCCTCCAGCTTGGCCTGTGGCTGTGGATGGGGCTGGATGTCCCTTCCCAGCTAAACCAGCCAGAAATTCCTAGATAACATCCCAACACCTGCTGGAAGGGAGCAGGGCAGGGCTGTTCTGACGGTGTGCCTGGAAGGGCTGCGTGGGGATGTGGCAGCAGGGGGGTCAGTGCTCGGGGTGCAGGCAGCACAGGGTGGGCAGCCCTCCCACTTCACAGCAGCTGCTTTCAGTGTCCCCGTGGCTCTGGCAGGAGGCTGCCCCAAGGGACAGAGGAGTTGGGGAGCACAGCCTTTGGGAACGAGCTCGAGGCTGGAGATTCCCCCCTCCAGGCCCTGCTGCAGCTGCTTCTGCTGTGGCCACTGGGACTCAAATGGGGAAATTCCCCAGAACATCCGTACCCTGGAGCTGGAAGGCCGTGCTGGCGAGAAGGATTGCAGTGGGACAATCCCTGCCAGGAGATATTTACACCAGGCTGGACACTGGCTTGGACAGCCTGCTTCAGCCAGCCCCGAGAGCAGGGCTGGGGCTGGTGGGGACCTGGGGCCTCCTGCCCCTCACACAGCCATGGGTGCCTTCCCAGCTGGAGGGACACAACCCCTCTGGGCAGCCCGTTCCAGGCACCCTGTGTGATCAACCTCGCTGCAAAAATACCCCAAACCTTTGGAGGCCACTTTGTGCCTGTAGCTGCTGCTCCTGTCACTGGGCTCCACTGGGGAGAGCCTGGCTCCCTCCTCCGTCCCTCCATCAGGCAAGTGCACACCCAGGCACCCCAAACATTCCAGTTCCTCCTCATGCAGCAGGTGCTCCAGTCCTTTGGCACTGCTTTGGCCCTTTCCTGGACTCCAGATCTCACACCCTCCCTGCTCCAGGAAGCCCCAGCCTGGCCTGGATGCTGCACCCACCGCTCTCCACACTTCACAGAGGGGAGAGCTCCTCCCTGCCCTCATCCTCCCCAGCCACGGGCTGTTCTCCACCTGGATCCACTGGGAAGGGATGTCCCTGTCAGTGCCACCACTGAGGGTTTTGTTGTCCCTCAGCAGCCGTAGTTGGACACCTGTGATTAGTAATTACATCGAGAACCTCGTAGGCTCGGCTAATCTTTTCTAAGGAAAAGGGAAGAGCATCCCAAGAGCAGTGGGCTGGCTGGATGGATGAGAGGCACCAGGAGTGTGGTCAGCAGGACTGAGCAGGACCAGGGGAAAAGGTAATTCTGGCAACAGGAGATCACAGCCACTGACCCACTGACCACCCACTCAGAACAGACCCCAACTCAAATGGAGGAAAGAGCTGCACCTGTGGGGTGGTCAGAGGAGGAGGGAGGTACACCCAGCCAGGATGAGCTGGAATCCTAATTAATATCAGAGTTCAGTAACTGGTAACCAGTGAGTGCTGGTTCTTTGCTCAAGTGCATGAAGGTGTAAAGCCCTGATGCTCAGGGAGCAGCCCTGGGGAGACCCAGAGCCCCTGGCTCTGCTCTGACTGGAATAAAACCAGAAATCCTTGCCTTGATTTGTGGGTTGTCAGTGCGCTCCAGGAAGCCCACAGCTGGTTTTGATGGCCCAGATGGGAGAGCCAGGGTGCCCTGAGCAGCCACTCCAGACAAAGGGGCTTGGCAGGACGAGCTCCTGCACCCCAGCCTTGTGCTCGGGTACTCTGGGTGACCAGCCCTGACACCAGGACCACCCAATGGCACAACACCTTCTAGGGGTATTTCCTCTGTGAAGGGGTGGTTGGAATCGCCAAGAAACAGGATTTTGGTTTGGCCTCTGCCTAAGCTGAAGAAAAAAAATATTTTGTTTCTACAATTTGGTGACGCACATCTTGGATTTTTGATGCTTGCACAGGTTTTCACATGCAGAGCTGGTGATGTGAAAACTGGGGTTTGGATGTGAGCCTTGGGATGGTGTAAGAAACACTGGAAATTCCACAACTGGAAGGTTCCTCTGCTTCTGTAGAAATTCCACTTTGCTCTGCTCCAGGATGCATCCTGAAGGGTTAGGGCAACCCGATGACTCAAGATGTATTGAAAAGTTACTGTAATGATTGGTTACCTCATTCTGAATTAGATGATGAAAAAAGGCTGGAAAACTACAGGTCTTTAAAATATAACACAATTTTACAGTTTATGTTACTTTGTAAGAGGCAAAATGAATGGGATAAAGTCCCTGATGTAGATCTGGTTTTCACCTTAAGAAATAATTATTAAAGCAAGAAAAAAATGTGGTTTAGTAGATTCAAAAGTATCAAAATGGCATATATTCTTTGGGAAATGAAGAAAAGAGGATAAGGAGAAAGATACTTGTCATATGGGACAGGAAGATAAAAGGGAGCAAAACCTGAAGTCCAGCTTGGCAGTTCCTCCCACAGAGGGAGGGAAGCTGGAAGGGGGCAGGGGGTCTGGCCGTGAAACCAGGGCTGTGACACGTCCCCTGCTTCCAGCAGCATCAGGGGAAGGTGGCTGGGAGCTGCCAGCCCCTGCAGGGCAGGGATGGACCGGGAGAGGAGGGGATGTGCAGGTGCTGGTCACTCAGACTTGCTGAATCAGGGGCAGCCAGCGGGGTCGTGTCACAGAAATGCTGATGGAATTAAATCAGTGTGATTAAAGCCATGGTGCCCGCCCATGAGCCAAACCAGGAGGGCATCCAGCCTCTCCTGGAATATTTGTCTGCCCGTGGGGAACGCAGGGCAGTTTAAAAAAGGCTTGAGAAGAAGGAGTTAGGAAAATAGGATTCGATCAAAAGGTTCATGCCATCCCAAATCTTCACAGATTTCATCCTAAGAATGACCCAAAGTGGGATCTCCTTCAGAGTGCTGGTGAGATTCGATAGAATTAAATTAGAAAATTATTTTATTGGGATTCTAGGAGGAAGTGAAGGAACTGAAACGCCCTGCCACGCTGAAGAGGGAGCAAAGGAGCCTCCACTGGCTTTGGATGGAAGATTGTGTGAGGAGCCTCCCAAATGGGAGGATTCAATCCAGCAAGGGCAGGAAGCAGGATGCTGTTTAACAGGCTTTTTGTTGGGCAGCTGGCACCAGGCACTAGAAAGAAACCCCGGAACAGAGGAGAAGTGGAGGGGATGGTTATTTCCCAAGAGATGCCTCTGAGGAGAGGGAAGAGAAGGAGAAGAGCCAAGAGAAATTACCGAGCCCACTGCCAGGGCAGGCAATTCCAGGGCTGAGGGTGGGCATGGACACCCTCCCAAAAGCAGGAAGGGCACTGGGAAAGGAGCGTCCCTGACTCACAGACAGACAGAAGGAAAAATCAGAGGATGCAGAAATTGGGCTGGACCGAAGGGGAGCAGATGCTTCTCCTATTTCCCTGGCCAATCCTTCGATTCCAGTTAAACTGGGGAATGAAACAATGGATTCTCTAGAGGACCATGGAGCAGTTCCTTCTGTGGTTACTGTGAAGAAGCTTTCAGCAAACACAGGGAGGAGATTCCTCAGGAGAGGTAATCCCTCAGACCCTTTCACGTCCCAGGGAATTCAGAGTGATCCCATCACCCTCTCTGCATGCCAGATGTCCCTTGGCATCGCTGGGGAGGGATTTGCTGCCCCAGCTGTGCAGGGCTTTGCTGGCAGGATGGAGATGGGGTCACTGCCACGAAGGCACTGGAAAACCATCCTCTGCTTCCAGAAAACCAGACTGGGCTCTCACTTGGGCCCTGGCAGCTCCCTCCAGCTGAGGAGAGGAAATAGACATTTATATAAACTCAAAACCTGCCTTTGGCACTGCCCATGCTCATGGAACAGTTTGGGAACAGCAAGGAGGAACTCCCTCACAGGGGAGCTCAGAAAAGTATGTAGCTGGAATTCCAAAGACATGGAAGTAAAAAGTTCTTCAGTCAAAGAACATCACAATAATGCACTGCAAAGCCCCCCAGAAAAAGAATCCAAATACTGAAAAGGGAAATGGAAGAGCAGATCCAGCAGTGGAAGAAGCTGCATTGAGGAAACCAAATTGTGAAGGAGCTTTGGTTCCACAAACCTGTGTAGATTCACCTCCAACAAATTATACCAAAGGAGAGAAACAATGAGGGGAACAGCTTAACTGTACTAAAGATAAAGAAGGGTGGTGGAAAGCACCTGGAAAGCAGCTCTTGGGGATAATGGAAGTCCAGCTTAAAAGGCTGCATCAAGAGACACACACAGGAGCAGATGCATCACTGCTTTAAACAAAAAATATTTTGGATGCAAGATGCAAAGTTTTGCAGGCAATGTGGTTAAAAATTTATCCTTTGCTATGTTAATAGTCTAAAACCAAGAAAGAAAATACAGGGAGGAAGCACAAAGAAAGGAATAACCCCTGAGAAACATTGGCAAATGGATTTTACAGGATCACCCAGCTGTAATTAACGCAAACATTTATTGGTATTCATCAGCCACTTTTCTGGTTGGCTGGTGTGGCCAAACATTTCATAATCCTGAAGAAAAGGCCTTGGGGGCCCAAGTCTGTCTGTTAGATAGATCAGGCTCGAGCTGCACCGAGGGAAATTCAGGCTGGATAGCAGGAAAAAGGTTTTTCCAGAAAGGTGATAAAGTTCTGGAATGGCTGCCCAGGGAGGTGGTGCAGTCACCATCCCTGGGGGTGTTTAACAAAGCCTGGATGTGGCACTGGGAGCCAGGGCTGAGCTGAGCTCTTGGGGATGGGTTGGACTCAATGGTCCTGGAGGTCTCTTCCAACCTGGGGATTGTGTGAAGTCTGTGAATTCTGGGAATTGTGTGAAATCTGCTACAGAACCCGGAACCCAAAGCAGAAAGATCAGGGGACGTGGACAGTGCAGGCTGGGCTTGGAATGCAGGATCCACCCTTGAGCACCTGCAGGACCCTCTGGAAGGAGCTGGTGGCAAACCAAACTCTGCGTGGGTGGGAGCAGCTGTGTGCAAGGGGGACCTGCAGAGCAGGAACGCAGAGCTGGCTCAGCAGCAGGCAGGCAAGGCAGAGCCTGACCCCCGCGGCTCAGAGCCCTGGGGAAATAAATGCCAAGGGATGGGCTGGCCCAAGGTGAGCCGTGGGAGTGCTCCGTGCCTGTGGAGCCGCTTGGAGGGACAGAGAGGGCTGCGAGCCCCAGGGGATCCCCAGGAAACAGGGACAAGTGTCCCGGACTCCGGGGAATGTTTGTGTTCTCTTTTCCATCCGACAGAGCTGGGGCAGCTGTGCTCTGTTCATTGGGCACTTTATTTATTTCTCCCACAGCCAACCCTCCCTCAGGAGATCTCTGCTGTCAATGGGTCATTAATTATTAATTATTAATTATCTTCTGTTCAGTTATTTTTATTTTTCCCCTATGAAAGAACTGTTATTCCTGCTCCCATATCTTTGCCTGAGAGCCCCTTAATTTCAAAATTACAATAATTCAGAGGGAGGGGGTTTGCAGTTTCCATTTCAGGGAGGCTCCTGCCTTCCCTTAGCAGGCACCTGGCTTTTCAAACCAAGACAAGAACACAGAAATGGTTAGAGGGTGTGCAGCCACCCCAGAAAGCGTCAGTGATGCAAGCTCCTCCATCCAAAGAAACACAGTGAATACTGGAAGTGGCCTGGCTGACAAAGGGAAAAGTGGCACATTCAGATCCTGAAAACAGCCCTGAAGGACGGTGGATTGCACCCAGCAAACAGGTGACAATTCCCCAAGGCCTTTTGGGGAAAATGGGAGAGGAGAAACACAGGGGAGCTCACCAGGAAATGAAGCCTCTGGCACAAGCACTGAAGTTTTGAGAGTAAAAATAATTTTTCAAGTTTTGAGCATAAAAATAGCAGGTATAATAATAAAAAGCATCAATAAAAGGGGCCTTTAGACCTGTTTAAAGAGCAATACACATAAAATCAGACAGCCACACCCAGGACTTTAGGAAAGGCAGCTGTGACTGAGTCTTGTGCTTCCTTATTAACTTACATTAATGATTAATATTGCACTAGCCAGCATCTCAGTTTTGAGAGCAGGGATTGTGTGTCAGAACAAAGAATGATGAGACAAGTACCCTATGACCCCACCACATATTTTAAACACTCTCAAGGAGAAAAGATTCAGCAGAAGATCTGGAGCCACACCAAAATAAGTCCCCAGAAATCATTAGCATTCATTGCATTCAGGAAATGTGGTGAATGTGTATTAGCTGCAGGAATATAACCTGGTCTGTTAGGTTACTGGGCATGCTTGATTTGAGGAGAATTCCCCATGTATCCAGCACTCCTAATAAAGCAGTGTTACCTTCCCAGCCGAGGAAATTGGTTGGAGAGTTTACTTCCCAATTTTCCGTGGCACCAGGGCTCTCCTGCCGCACCAACCGGAGCAGAGAAGTGATTGGGGTTTCCTAAAAGGAACAATTCCCAGCCTGGGGGTCCCAGAAGGAATTTCTGCAATGATGAGCCCTATTTTATAGCAGAAACGGTGCAGGAAGTGCCCAAATTTTGACAGCCTGTTTGGGACCCGCAGCCCTCGTGGATGCCAGGGAAGGCAGGAGGATGAGCCAGAGAGGAAAATGCCCAAGTTACAGCACAAGGCTGCCGTGGAGCTCTGCTTTGGCTCCCACAGGAGCGTGCCAGGGCAGGAATGAGCACTCTGGACACACCACCCTGGAAGGAAAACCTCCTACCCACACGGAGATCAGGCCACAGATAAACATCCCAGGTCTCTGCCTGCCTTCATCCCCACCCTGCTGGGCTACACCAGTATCACTGCCTCGGCTTGCCTGGCTCCCGCTGCTGAACCAGAGAGCAGCGAAATAAATGAATGGGGCAGGAGATCTTTCTCCTTTTTAATGCCTTTATTAGAAAGAATCAGCTCAGGTGGGGAGAAACCAACGGGTCGTGCCCACGCTGCTGCTCGGAGGAGGAGGAGGATGATGATGATGATGATGATGATGATGATGATGATGCAGCTGTGTCCGCTGGTGTGCTGGCAGAGCTGGGGATTCCATCCTCACAGGAGATCAGGAGATTCCACTTTTTTGGTCTAACATTTCGGGTCCTTTCTCTAGTTAACATCCTTTCAGGTGAGGGTGAGAAGTACAAAGGATCTTGGCAGATACTGGATTAATTTCCTCGTCCTTAGACATCACCTAGGTCCCCTAATTCCATGTTGGCTCGTTGTTTTTAGGGGTTTTCCTGGAAAACTGCAAAATTTGGCGAAATGCATTCTCATCTGCATTCTGGCTCTGATGTCACTCCCTGTCCCTGCTACCTGCGGGGTCCTGTGTCACTCCCTGGCACCAGGGGGACAGTGGTTAATCACCAACCATTAACAGGGAATTGAAGAAGAACTCTGCAATGTGAAAAACGCCAATCGCTCGCTTTTTTAAATTTTAAAAGTTTAATAGTAGTAATATAATCAGAATAATAAAGTTTGAACAATTGAGGTTAGGACAACTGGGTAATTGGGCAAACATAACAATAGGCAGTGCCCAGCAGGGCTCAGGGTGGGGGAAAGGAGGGGTGGTGGACACACCACCTGGGGAAGGACGGGGAAACTGAGGCACAACGCGACACCGCCCCGGAGCTGGAGCCAGCCCTGGGTGCCCTCCGGTGTGGGCAGCGCTTCAGCACGAAGGGAGCGGCTCCACCAGGTGGGAAGGGGCTCTCCTCTCCTGTAAAACACAAAATAAAACCACGCAGACACTGCAATCTCCAGGGTAAAAAGAAGAAGGTTTAATTTCTGACTCCAACGTTTATGGATTTCCAAAAGTGACAGCAATTGGAGGGTGAAAGTGCCACCTCTCCAATGACACTGGACAAACCAACAGTCCATCAAATTTCTCCTCCTCCAGAAATGAATTTAAAACAATTATTTATTATTTACGATTATTTATAAATCATTAATTTTATAATACAATATTATAATTATAATAATTAAAATTATAATATATACTTATATATAATATACTAGATATAATATATATGATATTTTACATATATTTTATTCTATATCTATAAAATATATATTATCTACTATAGATATATTATATATTATATATTATATATTATATATTATGTATTATATATCACATAATTATATATAATATAATATTATATTATAT
>NW_024523934.1:46267-53357 GCF_017590135.1 Pyrgilauda ruficollis
ATATAATATATAATATATAATATATAATATATAATATATAATATATCATTATAATATATAATTATAATTATAGTTGTAATTATTATAATTAAATATTATAATTTGTAATTTATTATTTCTAATTATTTATAATTAATTATTTACATAAAGTGCATGAGAAAGTTCGTTACAAGAATGTAAACATCAGAAGGCTTAGAAGAACTTAGAAGAGCAAAGCAGACTCTCCCAAGGGCGCTCAGGGTGTGCGCTGCAGGGAAAAGGACAGGAACCAACTCCTGGATCTATGGCATGTGAGAAAAGCACCCCTGAGCCTGGACAGGACACACGGAATTCTCACCAGACTGGAGACCTGAAGTTCCAGCTGCACACACAAGTGTGTTCAGTTTTTTAATCTGTTTTTGTAAAATAATTTTGCAAGTGAAGTACTTCTATAATATCTTGTTACTATATGGCAATCCATTATAGAATAAATTTCTACTTTGTGGTGATCCATTATATAATAGATTGTTACTTTGTGGTGATCCATTACGTAATACATTGTTATTTTATGGTGATCTACTATATAATGCATTGTTATTTTATGCTGATCCATTATACAATATATTGTTACTTTATGGTGACCCATTATGTAATACATTGTTATTTTATAATGATCTTCTATATGATATGTTGTTATTTTATGGTGATCTACTATACAATATCTTGTTACTTTATGGTGATCCATTATAGAATAAATTTCTACTTTATGGTAATCCATTATATAATACATTGTTATTTTATGGTGATCCATTATAGAACAAGTTGTTACTTTATGGTGATCCACTATATAATATATTATTTTGTGGCGATCCACTATATAATATATTGTTACTTTATGGTGATCCATTATAGAATATGTTGTTATTTTATGGTGATCTGTTATATAACATGTTGTTACTTTAAAGCTTGTCCAATCAATCAGGAAAATTCCAACTCCAGCAGTAAAACTGACGGATTTCCCAGTGCCACAATCAGCGACGACCCTGTGGATTGGGGAATTTTAATCTTAGATTTAGACCTGGCATTGCTCCTCAAGTCCCAGAACCCTGTGAGGATTTTCCCTGGGGTTTAACCCCAGCCAGGAGGAGGGAAATTGGCATTACTCCTGAGATGGACTGACCGTGGCTGGACGCCAGGTGCTCCCCAGAGCTGCTCCATCGCTGCCCCTCGCTGCGACAGGCAAGGGAAAACAGAAGAAAAGCTCGTGGCTCAGGGTGAGGACAGAGAAAGCTCACCCATTGCTGCTGTGGCCGAGCAGGCTTGATTCGGGAAAATTAGTTTGGTTTGTTACCAATCAAATCAGAGTCGGGTAACAAGTAAAATAAATTCTGAAAACACTGGATTTTTCTCGGGTTGTCTGCTTTTGGGATGACCTGAGAGTCCCTTTTCCCAGCCCGCTGGCCAAAGAAAGAGTCAGGATTCTTTGGCTCATGTTCACAGGTTGTTTATGATCCATTATCCAAAATATTTTCTATCAGACCCGCAGAGGTCTGTCTGCAGCTCTGTCAAGGGCATGCTGCCCGCCCCGGGCTGGTGTCTGCATTTTATACTACAAGTCAGGTGTAATTATTTATCATTATTTTCCAATACCTATCGTCTATGTTAGACTGTCTACTTCTGCTCTAGACCAATCCAAATGTGCCCCCGTCACCCAGAAGATGGAGGCTGGGAAGAAGAAGGAAGAATAATAGGACAACGAGCAAGTCCTTCCATCTTTCCTCCTAGATCCCCAATAATAAAATCCCTAAAACTCCAGTTTTCACCCGGTGATTAATTCATTATCACTCTTCCTAAACTTCTGTGACTTGTGATTCTTCATACAAGGTTGGCAATTTGCTCCGTGGGTTAAGATCGAATTCCCAGGTGTCTTTGGCTTCCTGCCAGGGGCACGTGTCACCCAGGGCTCCCAGAGGGTGTCCCGGTTCCGACAGGCTTGGTTCCCCCAGCCCTCTGTCCGTCCCAGGCTTGGCTTTGCTGCCTCCTCGCTCCCAGGGGTGCGGAGGGGCAGGAGGGGGGTTACACACCTCGTGGTTTCTGCTGCTGCTCCTTCTGAGGGAGAGGAGTCCCTGCCCTGCTCGGCTCTGGGAGGAAGGCAGCCTCTGCAGACTGCTCCTTCCCTCGGGCTGTGCCCCTCGCACGCTGCGTGTCCCTCCATGGGGACAGTCCCTCGGGGCCCCCCAGGCTCACAGGTCCTGCCAGGACCCTGCTCCTGCACGGGCTCCTGTGCCCACAGGTCCTGCCAGGACCCTGCTCCTCCACGGGCTTTCAGGGGGTCACAGGCTCCTCTGCGCCCCCCTGCCCTGCGGTGGGCTCTCCCAGGGGGTCTCTGCTGCCATGGGGGTACCCCAGAGGTGGATTTGGGTCTCTGCTGCCATGGGGGTACCCCAGAGGTGGATTTGGGTCTCTGCTGCCATGGGGGTACCCCGGAGGTGGATTTGGGTCTCTGCTGCCATGGGGGTACCCCTGGGTACCCCTGCTCTCCGTATCCTCCCCAGGCTGTGGGGAATCCCTGCTCCACTCTTGGATCAGCTCCTCCCGTTCCTCCTGCCCTGCCCTGGGGGGCTCCAGGGCTGCTGCTCTCTCAGACCATCATTCCTCCCTGGCTGCAATTCCCTCCGCAGCAGAACTCTTTTCCTCCCTAAATACGCTATCCCTGAGCTGCTGCTGCATCACTGACGGGCTCTGCCCTGGCCAGCAGCAGGTCCCTGCTGCCTTTGGCTCTCTGGGACACGGGGGAAGTTTCTCTCAGCTTCTCACAGAGGTTGCCTCTGTCATCTCCCCACTACCAAAACCTTGCCACACAAACCCGATACAAACCCAATAAAATGGACAAAATTCCATGAATGGGACATGTAGCTGGGTAAGTGACCACAGCAGGTGGACAACCCACCTGTGTGTGTGGGGGAAAGTGAAAAGACATTCCTTAGGAATGTTAACATTATGCTCCTTATGGAGAGAAGTCCTTTGGAAGCACAGCTATGGAGAAGGATAAAGAGAAATAACGACGCTTCTTGGAGACCCCCTCGAACAGCACCTGGAGCAGGCTGCGTGTTGGAATGTGCTGGAATGCGTTGGAATCCGTGCTCAGTGCACAGATTTCATTCCTGAAACCTCAGGTGGGGGCACACTTTACTGGACAAGCAGAGGCATCAGCAAATCCCAGGGGGCTGCCCAGGGCTGGTCTGGGGGGGCAGTGAAGGTGCTGAGCACCTGGGCACAAAGCACAAGGAAGAAAATTGCCCCAGACAAAGAGAACCAGGCTGGGGCTCTCCTGAGGCACCCAGGGCACCCAGCTGAGGGGCTGCTGAGTGCTGGGGGTCCCTCTCAGTCACCTCTGCAAGGTGACAGCGACAAGGGAACATCCCTGAGCAGGGGGAAAGGCAAATGCTGCATCCAGGAATGCCAGGTGCAGGCACGGAGCAGCCACAGCCCCTCGTGCTCCCCGGGGACCGCCCGAGCCCTCCCAGGCACGGCTCTGCTGCGTGAAGGAGCAGCTGGGCCGGGCCTGGGCTGGGTCTGCTGGCAGCCACATCCCCTCTGCTTGGGGTGACAGCTCGGGGACACAGAGCGGAGCTGGCTCCTCTGCTTGGGGTGACAGCTCGGGGACACAGAGCGGAGCTGTCCCCCCTGCCACCCGTCCTTGGGGACACAGAGAGTGGAGCTGTCCCCTCTGCCAGCTCGGGGACACAGAGCGGAGCTGTCCCCCCTGCCACCCGTCCTTGGGGACACAGAGAGTGGAGCTGTCCCCTCTGCCAGCTCGGGGACACAGAGCGGAGCTGTCCCCCCTGCCACCCGTCCTTGGGGACACAGAGAGTGGAGCTGTCCCCTCTGCCAGCTCGGGGACACAGAGCGGAGCTGTCCCCCCTGCCACCCATCCTTGGGGACACAGAGAGTGGAGCTGTCCCCCCTGCCACCCCTCCTCCGGGACCCCGCACCCCCTGGCCGCGCTCTGGGGCTCCGCAGGGCTCAGCCCGTGCTGTCGCCTGGCTGGGCTCGGCGTGGCTGCGGGGACCCCGGCGCTGGGACCCCGGCCATGTGCATCATCAGCCGCGCCGCCTTGGCGACGGCCCCGGGGGTGACGCAGCCGCGGGCTCCCGGGGGACCCCGCCGAGGCAGCGCCGCGGGGCTGCGTGTGTACCCAGCCAGCTCATCCCCGCCGTGTCTGCTCCGAGCTCCCGGGGGACCAGACCCCAGACGGGGCTGGCAGGAGGGGCACCTGAGGGTCCTCGACCCCCGGAGGGGCTGCGGGCAGGGGCAGAGCCGCACTCACGGGGCCCGGGGCTCACAGCCCGCCTTGCACTGGGGGTATGGGGTCTCAGCCCCCTGCCTGGGGGCACTGCTGGGGTGATGGGGCAGGGGCTGCGCTGGGCTAGACCCTGTGGGGCCGGGGCAGAGCAGCTCTGGGGCAGCCCTCGCCGCCACCCCACCCACACAGCACACGGGAGAACGTGTCCTCACACACTTTTAATGTTGGAGAGGGAAACGTGTCCTCACACACTTTTAATGCTGGAGAGGGGCAGCGCCCATCAAGGAATTCCAGCAGCAGGGATGGAGCTCGCCTGGGAGTGCCAGGGATGGCCACAGCCAGGGCAGGATGACAGGGACAGGCATAGCCGGCTGTGACAGGGACAGGCAGAGCTGAGGGCATCCAGCCTTACCCCACGGCTTCACTTCAGTGCTGACCTGTGTGGAAAAGCAGCCTCAGCCCTGTGACCCCGGGACCCCCTGCCCACTCCCTGCAGCAGGGAGACAGGGATGGCCTGGGGGCAGCCTGAGGTGTGACCTGCCCCTCCACACCCTCATCCCCACTCCCAGGAGGTCTCCTCTGCCCCACGGCACCCCATGGCCGTGCCCATCTCACTCCCCTGAGGGTCTCACCATG
The DNA here is from genome assembly GCF_017590135.1 of Pyrgilauda ruficollis. NCBI lineage: Eukaryota > Metazoa > Chordata > Aves > Passeriformes > Passeridae > Pyrgilauda > Pyrgilauda ruficollis. The sequence continues at coordinate 51,189 of NW_024523934.1, forward strand.
GGGAGAGCTCGCTGGCTTCTGCCTCGGCCCCACATCTGCAGAGGGAGAGAGGGAACAAGATCGAGGCAGGGATGCCCCGGCACCCTGAAGGACCCGAGCTGCCACACGGGGACCATGGCACAGCCAAAGGCTGGCCCTGGACACGGGCCTGGGCAGTCATGGCAGGCTCTCACCTTCAGCAGCTTCGGGCACCTCCAGGCTGTCCAGCCGGTCCTCATCCACTGCGGCCTCGCTGCCGTCCCCAGCTCCATCCCCCTCATCCTCACCCAGTGGCTCTGTGGGCAGGGACAGCTCAGGCGGGACCCTCCCTCCCTCCCCATTATGGGACACGCCAGGAGGGAGGTGACAAGCAGGACACTCCAGGGTGAAAGTTCCCAGGAGGAATGTGACCAGCCCCGTGTGGGAAGCAGGGAGAGCCTGGGGCAGGACTGAGCCTCCAGGGCCCCTGGGTGGGGCTACAGGTGGGGGTCACACCCCCAGTCCTGTGTGGGACCCCCGCACAGGCCATGTGGTGAGGGGGGCTCTGGGCACCCCAGGCAGTCCCAGTGCCCCCTTGGGACAGAGCAATTTCCCCAGGGCAGGCACCTGTCTGGAACTCGATGGTCCTCAGCATCTCAGCCACGTAGTCCACGTTGATGGAGAAGTGGTCCATGTTCTCATAGCCGGGCTCAGGGCGGCTGCTCATTGATGCCTTGGACATGTCTGTGATCCTGCAGGGCAGAGACTCCCAGGAGCTGCAGGGTCCAGCCCCAGAGGGCCACCAGCCAGAGGCCTTTACCCCCCACAGTCCCCACTCACTTTTTCAGGAGTTCCTTGGAGTGCTGTGAAGGAAAGCGAGGGGGGATCAGTGTCTCCTAGACATCACCCCCACCACAGGTCCACCCCTGCACATCCCAGGGGGATCCACAGATCCTTTTGGCTGAGCACAGCCCCCTGTTTAGCCCTGCGAGCAGCCCCTCAGGGAAGCATGGCCCCACCACACCGGCCCAGGGCAGTCCCAGCCCCCGTCCCCTGGCAGCACCTGCAGGTACAGGGCCATCTGGGGCTCCTCCATGGCCTGGATGGCTGACTCCACCAGTTTGGAGGAGGCCTCCAGGTGGTCTCCGTACTGGCGGATGAGCCCGCGGACCCGCTGCAGCTTGGCCTCCTGCTCGGCCGCGATGCTCTGCAGCAGCTCCTTCTTGCGCTCCTCCAGGATGCCGTAGAGCGCGTCGAACCGCAGCCCCAGGTGCTGCTTCTGCCGCCGCCCGTTCTCCTGCGGGACGGACCAGGGCTGCTCCGTGTGCCCCCAGCACAGCCCCAGGGCTGGGCGCTCCCTGCCCCACCACCCCCCTCCGCTGGCACGGCCCCGGGCCGGAGCCCTGGTGCCAACCTCGATGGTGTGGCAGATCTCCTCCATCTGTGTGATGATGGCCTGGATCCGGTCGTTCCCCGCCACCAGCATGGCGATGCCATCGCTGAGCTCGCTCTGGGTGCAGAGGGCCAGGGCGTGAGGGTGCCTGTGTGGGTACCCCCGGCCCCCCGGGACCCCGGGGGCCCCCCACCTTCTGGCGCTGGTAGACGGCCGGCAGCGGGGCCACCTCGCAGTCCTTGTGCGCCCCGAACACCTTGCACAGGGAGCAGGTGGGCGCCTCGCAGCGCAGGCAGTAGATGTTGATCCGCTCGTCCTCGTGCTCCTCGCACATGAGGTGCTGCTCAGCCTTGGCATGAAGGGGTCTGCACGGGGGTTGGGGGAGTCAGGGAGACACCCCGGCCCCCAGAGACACCCCAGCTTCAGAGACAGCAGCAGCCCCGGGACCTGCCCAGCCCCAGAGACTCCTCTGGCCCCCAGGGACCCTTCAGCCCCAGGGACACTGCTGGCACCAGAATCACCTCTGGCCCTGGAGACAGCCGCAGCCCCAGGGATATTCCCTGGCCCTGTATGGGCCCCATGACTCCCCAGTTCTTGTTGGGATCCCACCCCAGCCCTCTCGGTGATCTCGCTGTCACCCGCATGTCTCGCCCCCCCCCCCCCCCCCCCCCCCCCCCCCCCCCCCCCCCCCCCCCCCCCCCCCCCCGCCCCCCCTGCCACTGCCACTGCCACCAGCCAAGGATACATGGAGCTGCTGAGCTCTTCCAGCTGTGGGAGCAAAGGCAGAGGCTGAGGGCATGGAGGGGCCCCCGGCGTGC
>NW_024523934.1:53472-89198 GCF_017590135.1 Pyrgilauda ruficollis
CTCCCCCGCCCCGGGGTCCCCGCGCCTCCGGACCGGGCCGACTCCTGCTTGTAGATGTCGATGATGTTCTCCACGAGCAGGTTCCGCTGCAATCCGTACACCCCGTGCCGGTCCAGCACCACCTCGTGCCGGCAGGACGGGCACCGGAACCGCCCGCCCGACGGCACCGCGCTGGAGCCCCGCGACTGCCACAGCGGGTTGGAGGCCTGGGGGGGTACGCGAGGGGTCACGGCGGCGGCAGCCCGCACCCCCGGCAGTCCCGGAACACCGGCACCCCTGGCACCTCCCGCCCCGCGGATCTGCGCCCCACAGCCCCCCGGCACGGACCCGGACACGGCCATGGGCACGGAGATGGAGACCGGCGAGAGCACGGCCACGGATGTGGACACAAAGCAGGACTCGTACACGGCCCCCGATTCCCGTTCACCGTCCCCGCCAGCCGGGAGAGGCACCGAGCGCAGACCACCGGAGTTCCCAGCGGCTGCTCCCGGAGCCGGGATTCCCGGCGCCAGTGCCAGACCAGGCCCCCCTGTGAAGACGATCCCGGTGCTCCTGGTGCCGCCCACCCCTCCGCCTCGCTGGCCGGGGATTCCGGGATAGCGGGGCCACCACCCGCCGGACCGGGGTCCCGGGGAGCGAGGTGCCGGCGCCTCCCCCCGCCCCACCGGCGGCTCCCACCTGGAAGACGTCGTTGGCGCACTTGCGGCAGAGGTTGTGCTGGCAGGGCAGGATGACCACGGGCTTGGAGAACATCTCCAGGCAGATGGGGCAGATGAGCTGCTTCTCCAGGCTCTCCATGCTCCGCGCCTCCGCCAGAAGCGGCTTCAGCCCTACCGCGAAGTTCATGGCCGCGGTCCCGGCCCGTCCCGGCTCTGTCCCGCCGCTCCGCTCCGGCCGCCCGGTGCCCGCTTTGTTTCGGCCCCGGCCCCGGCCCCCGGCGCTAATTTTAGCCGCCCCCGCCCCGCCGGGGCCGCAGCTGTCGGCGGCGTCGGGTGACACTGAGTCACCGCTCCTGCCCACCCCTCGGCACCGGCAGGGCCCGGCACCGGCTGCGTTCCGGGACCGCTGGTGCCCTGCCCGGGAGGAGGAGCGGCCGAGGCTCCGGGGGACCGGGGCTGGCTGGAGCAGGGGCTGCAGGGCTGGCAAGCACGCTGAGGAGAATGTGCCCCGCTCTGCGGGCAGCAGGGCTGCGGGAGGTTGGGGTCCCGCAGATCCCACAGTGCCAGCCCCCCCGAAGAGCAGGGCGGGGGGCTGGTGCCAGGACACCCCCATCCCCACTCGCCCTGGCACCCTGGCTATATTTAGGGAGTGAGGCAGAGCCCATGCAGCTGCGGGCAGCGGCAGTGACCAGAGATGGGAAGAACAAGCAAGCGGCTCCCTGCGTCCCCCTCGGTGCCACCCGGCCAGTGCTGGCTCTCCGCAGGGCCACGGCTCCCCGAGAGCGGGGCAGGAGCGGGGCCGGTGCCGGCAGCGGGGAGCAGGGCTCCGGGACACCAGCAGAAGGAGCAGGAAGAGCAGAGCCTGCAAGAGCCAGCAGCAGGGGCCACACAATGCGACCAGGTGGGTGACAGGAGACAGGTAACATTCCCCCCACTCGACATGACCACTCCACACAGGGCGTGACCTCCTACTCCACACCCCGGTTAGTCCAGCGCCCCGCAGGATCCACGGGAACAGCCCCCAGCATGGGCAACACCAGGCAGAGGCACATCCTGCTGCGAGTGCTCCAGCAGCCCTGGACAGCAGGCACACACACACACACACTCCCCTCCCGTCGGCCTTTAATGGTGCCCACAAAAACCCAGACAAACCCAGAGGGCAGAGGGAAGGGGCACGCACAGGAGCACCCCAGCCCCACAGCAGCGTTTGGCACCCAGCACGCACAGGGAGGGCTGAGGAGGGGCGGGCTCAGCCCAGCCCCGAGGTTACAGTGCTAATGGTCTCGGACTGAGAGCTACAGAGCTCGCCCGGAGCATCTCTGCTCGTGCCTGCTGCTCAGTGCCCCACCGGGCACGGGCAAGGCACTCAAGGGGGCCACGGCAGCACGGGCTCCAGGCCACTGCCACCACCAGTGCTGGGACACTGGGGCATTGCCCTGGAGCTCGAGCAGGGGCCCAGGAGCCTGTGCATTGATGCTGGCCAAATTAACCTGAGATTCTATCCCTCGCGAGGCTGATGAGCCAGCCCGAGGGGCGGGACCGTGGTCCCAGAAAGTGACAGTCCCAAAGGAGGATCCCTGCCCCAGCCATGGGGGAGCCGGGGGACGGGGCCGGCCTCAGGCATCGCTCCTGGTGCTGGCTGGCAGCGGCTCCGCGCTGGCCGGCGGCGGCTGCGCTACAACGGGGCCCTGAGGATCTGGAAAGGAAGAGCTGCAGATCAGTGCCCCAGCCCCACCCTGTGGTGCCAGTGAGCAGCAACCTCACAACACTGCCTCGAGGGCTCCCACAGCCCAAAGCCCCCACAGCCCTGGCCAGTGCAGAGACCCGTGGGAGTGCCCTGACCCCAAGGGAACCTGCAGGAGTCACGCAGCCCCACTGACACCAGTACAGCCAGTGCCAGGGAACACAGCTGGCCCGGAGCACAGCTGCTCTTCCCGTGCTCTGTGCCCCAAAGGGCTCAGGCCCCAGGGTCTCTAAGCTTCAGGCCTGTTCAGGGGGCCTTTGTCCAGTGGGAAGGAGAAGGTGTACCCATGGCCCATGCAGTGGCTCCCTCTGTCACTGTCACCAGCCCTGGCCCCCACAGGAAGCACCAAGGGCTGGCTGGAAGTAAGAGCTAAGAGCTATGGCTAAAACCAACCCATGACCTGAGCCAGAACTCTGTCCCCCACACGAGATGGGACATGGGGACACCCCAGAGCCCCCACAAAGCTAACACAGGTGCTCCCAGCTGCCAGGCTCCCTCCCGCCTGACTTACCGCTGTCCTCTGCACGCATCTGTGCCTCCAGGTCCTTGGGGTCCACGTACTTGTAGGACTCATCCTCCTTGGGTTGGCAGCACGTCCCGCAGCAGAAGAAACAGCAGCAGCAGCAGCAGCAGCAGGTGAGGGCTCCGCAGCACAGCAGCAGTGCCTGTGTCAGGGACAGACGTGCTGTGAGCTCACCTGAGTGCCCGCCCCATCACACCAGCCCCGAGAGCCCGCTCAAACACCAGCCTGCCAGCACGGCAAACCACTGAGCTCACCCGACCCGCCGGCCCCACCTGATGCCGGGCTCACCTGGAACCACCACTTGGACATGAGGAAGTAGTGCCGCACAGCATCGTCGCCGAACTGCTCGGCCACGTAGAGGCCAAGGGAGCCGTACTGGTCGTACAGGCGGCGCTTGTCCGCGTCGCTGAGCGTGGCGTGGGCGCTGTTGATCTCCTTGAAGCGCTCGGCTGCCGCTGGGTCATCGGGGTTCTTGTCTGGGTGGTACTTGAGAGCCAGCTTCCTGTGGGTGCAGCGGGGGGACCCCCGGCACGGGGTCACAGTCCCACCGCCCGGGACAGCCCACACCCCCGCACGGAGCCGGGACCCCGGCACGGGGTCACAGCCCCGCTGCCCGGAACCGGCCCTGGCCGCCGGGACGGCACCAGGACCATCCGGACGAGGTCCCGGCCGCGCTGGCGGGACGGACCCTCACGCCTGGGCGCCCAGGACGACCCGCGGACCCCGCCGGCCCCCCCCGTACCGATAGGCCTTCTTGATCTCCTCGGGGGAGCTGCCCTTCTGCAGCCCCAGCACGCGGTACAGGCTCTCCCCGACCCGGGACAGCTTCCGCTGCGGCCGCGGGGGCTCCGCCATGGCCGCGCCGAGGGTCGCGGGGTCGGACGGGACGCGGCAGCGACCGCCACGGGCCTGCCCCGCCGCCGCTTCCGCCCGCGCCGCCGCCGCTCTGCGCAGGCGCCGCCCGGTGCAGGGCACGGCCCGGCCGGCGACACCCGGTACAGGGCACGGCCCGGCCGACGACACCCGGTACAGGCCAGCGACACCCGGTACAGGGCACAGCCCGGCCGGCGACACCCGGTACAGGGCACGGCCCGGGCAGCGACACCCGGTACGGGGCACGGCCCGGCCCCAGGGACCGCCCGACCCCGGTGCGGCGGCAGCAGGAGGCGGCACACGGGCATCGCGCTGCTCCTTTATTGGTACAAAACGGTGGCGAGGGGTGGGGGGCACGGCCGGGCCCGGGACAGCGCGGGCTGCGGGGACAGACCCCCCGCCCCGGACCCTCCTGCTGCCACCGGGGGCGGGGGCGGGGGGGGGCAAGGCTGCCGCTGCCCTTTGGAAAAAGAACCTGAGCAACAAGGGCAGCACCGGGGACACCTCACCACTCCCCGGGCACCGGCAGCACTCTGCGCACCGGGGATGAGACAGCACCGGGAAGGCAGCCCCATGCCAACCCCCAACTCCTGGGACCGGGGATGGACGACACCCGGTACACCCGGCACAGGGCACGGCCCGGCCGGCGACACCCGGTACGGGGCACGGCCCGGCCCCAGGGACCGCCCGACCCCGGTGCGGCGGCAGCAGGAGGCGGCACACGGGCATCGCGCTGCTCCTTTATTGGTACAAAACGGTGGCGAGGGGTGGGGGGCACGGCCGGGCCCGGGACAGCGCAGACTGCGGGGACAGACCCCCCGCCCCGGACCCTCCTGCTGCCACCGGGGGCGGGGGCGGGGGGGGGCAAGGCTGCCGCTGCCCTTTGGAAAAAGAACCTGAGCAACAAGGGCAGCACCGGGGACACCTCACCACTCCCCGGGCACCGGCAGCACTCTGCGCACCGGGGATGAGACAGCACCGGGAAGGCAGCCCCATGCCAACCCCCAACTCCTGGGACCGGGGATGGAGTGTGGATTGGCAGGGACAGGGTGGATCCATGGGGTCCAGTCCCTGATGTCAGAGGGTCCCACTGGAGCTGGGGGCTGCCCACAATAAATAGAAATAAATACAGTTCCAGGCATGGAGCTAGCCTGGACCCCATCCCCCTCTTCCCCTGGGTAGCAGGTGAGCACCCCCTCAGGCACAGCCGCAGGGAGACCACCACTCCCTCTGGAGGCACGGCTGGCCCAGGCCCAGAGGCAGGGCTCTGGGAGCAAGGAATGTCCCTAAATATCCCCTCTCCGTGGTCCGCAGGAGAGGCCATCCCTCTCTTCTCCTCCTCCCTGGGGAGGATTGGTCCTTGGGGCAGAGGGAGACCAGGAGACCAGCAGCAGCAGCAGAGCCCAGCGCAGGTCCGGAGAGCCAGGGGCTGGCAGGTGGGCACAGCTGGCAGCTCAGGGCCTCTCCCGGGGGCAGGGATGGGGCCAGCCCTGCAGCCAGCCTAGCCCGTGGTCCTGAGGCCAGCCAGCTCAGCAGTCCATGCTGTCGCTCTCACACCAGGCCGAGGGGCCATCGGTGCCGAAGTATCTGTCTCCAAAGTTACCTGGCAGAGAAAGGGACAAAGTGAAGGGGCAGCAGCACCAGCCCCACCACAGTCCTGGCAAGGCTCGCTGGCCCCAGCCACGAGGTGCAGCACACCCTGGTCCCCCTCACCGATGCCCGGGATGATGTGGAACTCCTCGTTGACCCGCTTGTCCACGGCTGTGGTGATGATGTGGACGCGGGGAAAGGCGTAGGCCACGGAGTGCACCCCCATCTCCGCCATCAGCAGTGACAGCAGGAAGATCCTGTCCTCCTGCACGTCGTGGTCCTGCGGCACAGGGAGATGTGAGAGCCCAGCTGGGCCCCGAGGACGCCCTGCCCCACCCGCGGCCCGGCGCTCACCAGCAGCACGCGCACAGCCATCATGGCCGCGGCCCCCGTGGACACCGTGCTGTCCATCAGGATGACGTAGTCCTCGCTGATCTCCTTGGGCAGGCGCAGGTAGTGCAGCTGGGGAGGGAAGGAAGGGGTTGGTGAGGTGCCAGCGGGGCACGGCTGTGTGCCAGGCTGCAGCAGGACTCACCTCAGGCTCCCCTGTGTCCAGGTTGGTCTGGATGAGGATCTTGCCCAGGCGGATGTCCTTGCAGACAGCGGTCAGGGCCTGCTCCATGGTCTCACCTGCCCGCAGGATGGACACGCCGGTGATCTGGGAAAGGGGCAGGACACGTGCTGGGTGCTCCTAGTGCATGCTGAGCCAGGAGCCGTGCTCTCACGGGGAGCAGGGGTCGTGTCTCACCCGCTGCCTGTGGAACCGCTTCCCCTCGTACATGGTGCCCTGCGGCGTCTCCACCGTGACCGACTGCAGAAAGGGGAGCACAGAGTGGGCCAGACCCCTGGGACTGGGGGCACCCAGGAGGGGAGATGGGGTGGGGCTGTGGCTACACCCAGGAGTGGGCACTCACCTTCAGGGGCAGGAAGGACAAGGCATGTTCAATCAGCAGCCGCATCAGGCGCTTGGAGTAGAAGATAAATTCGTCCCTGGTCGTGTCCTTGTTCCTGGGAGGGATGACACAGTTGAGGTAGGAACAGAGCCCCTGCCGTCCCTGCAGACCACACGTGGGGCTCCAGGGGCCAACCAGCATGGACAGCAGCCCCAGTCTGTGGGAACCAGAGCACTCTTGGAGTGACACAGTCAGTGATCTCCAGCACTGCGGTGCTCACTGAGACCTCAGCTTCTTAGACAGGACTACAGAAGCAAGAGAGTGGCTTGGCTACCCTGGGAGGGAGGTGCAACACCACTTACAGACATCAGAGAGAGCTGGGAGAATGGGGAGTAGGAACAGGTCAGGCAGGACCATCAGCCATGGGGCAGCACAAACTCAGGAGCAGTGGGTGAGTGTTGGGAGCCCCAGGCAGAACAGGAGCAGAGCCAGGACAGGCTAGGACCCCGCTGTGGAAGGAGACAGTGCACCATGGCTGGGCATGCTGGGTGACAGGAAAGAGTTGAACATGTCCCCAGCTCCCCCCTCTATGTCCCAAGTCAGGGATAAAGCACTGCTAAGAACCAGGTGACTCTGAAATACCCACCATGCCCTTTTCACAGCTCTGATGTACTCAAGGCACTGAGATGTACAACAAACACAAACCAGAACAAAGCTGCCATGGAGCTGCAATTCCCAGAAAGCCTCTCCCATCCCCCAGAGGGGGAAAAGCCAGCCCTGCATGCAGGGCACTAACCCCACAGCAGAGGGAAAGTAGACAACTTTTCCTACTGGGAATAACCTGGCCACCAGCCTTGTGGGGAACATGAAGACAAAGAAGTCCCACAGACACCTGCCCGTTCCCAGATGGAAGAAGCCGAGCTGGCAACACTCCTGAAGAGGCAGAATGATATTGAATATTTTTACTCCGTATTTTAAGACATCATCTGGCATTTCTTACACCTCGGTGGATGACAGACACCCCCACTGAGGCGCTCGGAGGAGGACGAGCAGTCACTGCTGTCCTCGTGTGCTCCTGCAGCCATTCCAGGGTCACTCACAGCTGACATCTGCAGTGACCACGGCATACAGACATCCCCAAACCCCTGGGCACAGCCAGCACCCCCAGGGAAGGCAAAAAAACCAGTTCTGGTCTGGAAGACCCTGTCTACAGCTCCCAGAGTGAGCTGTCAGCAAGCACTCACAGGTGGGCTGCACCCACACATCCACCCACAGCAGCCTGGCAGCAGCACGAGCCATCAGCCTCCCTGCCTCCCCTGCAGCCTGTCCTGTCCCAGCCAGCTGCCCCCACTGAGACCCACCAGGCTGTGCTGGCCCCCGGCTGCGTGGGACAGGCCCCACACTGCTCCCACAGAGGCAGGTTCCTCTGGGGATGGGGAACCCCTGGGGAACCCCAGTGCAGACACAACCATGAAGCTTCTCCCTGCCCAGGGCACCAGCAGGGCAGGGGCAAGGGCTGTGCCAGCACATGCTGGGCAGCAGCAGCTTACCAGGATCCATCAGTGCCACCATCCCACCCCCTCAGCTGGCAGAGCACGATGGGGGGACATCACTGTCCCCACTGCAGGTCCCTCACCCCACAGCATCACTGCCTGGGTGAAGCCTGAGGAAACACACCGCTGCTATCCACAGAGGAGGCAGGTGAACCTCAGCACACTGCAGCACACTGGGAGCCTGCAGCTGGTGCTCCTGACAAGCTCAGCCTTCCCTAGCATGCTCAGGAGATGACAGAGGGACCAGGAGCATCTGCCTGGGCCTGATCACAGCACCAGCTCTGTGCATGAACTGGACTGTCTGCAGCTGAGAGGCAGCTGGTACAGCCAGGCACCTGTACCTGGGCATGAATGGGTTACAGAATGCCAGAATGGTTTGTGTTGGGAGGGACCTTAGAGGTCACCTTGTCCCATGGCCCTGCCATGGGCAGTCACACCTTCTATTACACCAGGTTCCCCCAAACCCTGTCCAGCCTGCCCTTGGGGCAACCAGCTATCCTGGGCAACCTGAGCAGAGCCTCACCACCCTCAGGGAAGTACTCCTGCCCAGTATCTCATGCAACATGCCCTCTGGCAATGGGTACCAGTCCTGCTCATCCTGACACTGCATCCTTCACACTCCATCTATTCTCAGCCTCATGACTCAAACTGCAGCTATTCCAGTGTGGGACTCATTTTCAGTTTCTGTCTCTCCACAAGAGCAGAAAATTGCTCTAGAAAGTGCTTCCCCCAGCTGCCAGCCTGATCTGCCACGCTGATGCTCATGTGCTGCCAGCAACACCCTCCCAGCAGACAGACGGGGGAGCCTGAGGAGTGGAGCCACCGGGAATGGTGCTGGCTAGCACGCAGGACTGACATCCCAGAGAGCTGCTCTGGGAAGCACCAGACAGGACCAGGAGGGAGCAGAATGTGCCCCACAGCTCTGCAGTGGTGCTGCTGGGCTGGACACGTCCAGGCACCCAGAAAGGCTGTGCTGTGGGAGCACTGCAGAGCTGCAGCCTGGCGCAGGGGAAGGGTCCCTGCTGATGCCAGGGGTTGAGCTAGGCAGCCTCCAAAGGTCCCTCCCACCCAAACCACTGCATCATGCTGGAACTTCAGATGCTGGCAATTCTAAATTTTCTGTGCTGAAAGGCAGACTTGTAAGACAGTACTGTATTTGACTTGAGGTTGTGGAGAAGACTTCTAAAATTAATTAATAGCACTAGGATTATGAGTGTGTAGTTGGCTAGAAGTGTGTAATATTACAGGGTGGAAAACTTAAGAGTTTGGGGTTTTAGAATATAGAAATAAATATGAAGTAAGATGGAGGTTTTAGGGCAGAAGTAAGTTGTTCTTTTTCACCTTTTTCTTTCTTTTTCATAGAATTGGGTGATGTTTTGTAATTAGACAGAAAAGTCTGCGTTGTAGGCTTTGAGAGATTAGTTATTAGGTTAAAAGAGAAAATAATCTGTTATTTTTTAATTAGACAGTTTAGTCTTCAAAGACTTTGTAACAAAAGACAATTAGCTATTTTGTGTTTTGCTAATGAAAGACTGTAGAATTCATAGTTGTGAGGTTGTTTCACTGATAAAATGTAATAAACACATGAGTCTAAATATGAAATACATTAATAAAGACGAGAGACAGATCTGCTAAGATGCAACAACTGCACATGGAGGTGCAGGAAATGTGGCTAAAGGTGTGTTTGAGTCTCACCAGCCTGGAGCCCTCCGAGAGCCCAAGAGAAGGGCAGCAGGCAAAAGCAGCACCTCGCAAGTAGAGGGTGACATGTGGTGACCAGCAACAGCCCCATGCCATGCCCAAGTGACACAGAAGCCAACAAATGCCACCAAGTCTCACCAGAAACACACGCTGCCTTGCTGTGCCCTGGCACAGACAGCCAGCAGAGCTCCTCAGCTCAGAGGTTTGGGAAAGGCACTGGCCCAGCAGGATTCCAGGGGGCAGCTGGCAGGCTGAGCCAATGCTCCTCAGAAGTGTGGCATTTCTTACACACCATCTGGAACGGGCTCAGCTGCCTCCCCAGCACCCCGGCCCTGCTCCTGCATGGCATCAGCACAGCCACGTGAGGCCAGTGGTGGCAAAGCCAACCCACCCCCAAGCAGCCCAGCACAGCCCTGAGCCTCCGGATTAAGGTCATCAAGCACTTGTGGTACAAAGGCGGAGCCACAGCCCGGGGGAGGGACACGGGCACTGGCACAGGGCTCTGCCTGGCACACCTCAGGTGCCACATCACCTGTCCTACTGCCTTGAGCCTGTGCTTCCACAGGAGGAAGGAGTCAGCAGAAGGAAAGGAGGTGCCCAGCCTGTATGTGGCCTGGAGTATCAGAACATCATAAATTGTTTGGGTTGGAAAAGCCCTTTGAGATCAAGTTCAGCTCCTCCCCCAGCACTGCCAAGGCCACCACTGGCCAACACCCTCAAGTGCCACATCCACGTGGTTTCTAAATTCCTCCAGGGATGGGGACTCCATCACTACCTGGAGCAGCTGTGCTGAGGCTGGAAAATCCTTTCCATGAAGAAACTGCTCCCAATATCCAACCTAAATCTCCTCTGGAGCAGCCTGAGGCAGCTTCCTTTTGTCCTGTCCCTTTTTCCATGGGAGCAGAGCCTGACCCTCATCTGGCTGCATCCTCCTGTCAGGAAGCTATAGAGAATGAGAAGGTGCCCCCTGAGCCTCCTTTTCTCCAGGCTGAGCCCCTTTCCAGCTCCCTCAGCCTCTCCTGGGGCTCCATTCCCTTCCCCAGCTAAATCCCCTGCCCTGGACATGCTCCCTCAATGTCTCTCTTATCAGGAGGGGCCCAGAACTGTCCCCAAGACTGGAGGTGCCCCAGCAGTGCCCAGAAGGGACAGCCCAGGTGCCACTGGCCACTTGCCCACCTGGGCTTGTGTTGAGCCACTGCTCACCAGCCCCTCTGCCCCATCCTGGGGTGCTTCACGGGGCTGTTGTGACCCGAGGGCAGGACCTGGCACTTGGCCTTGTTGACCCCTCACTCTGCTGGTCTCAGTACATCGATCCAGACTGTCCCAATCCTTCTGCAGAGCCTTCCTTTTCTCCAGCAGATCCACATCCCACCCCACTTGGTTTCCTCTGCAAGCTTACTGAAAGTGTACTCAGTCCTCTCCAGGTATCTCACAAGGACATGAGCTGACACCTTCCAAACCAACACACAGGTGCCATAGCAGCCACAGCATGAGAGGCATAGGAGGACCTGACTGAGCTCAACATCCCCTCTCTGCTGTGGAGAAACACACCTGGGGCTGCCAAGTTCTGCAGCTGCAAAAAAAAATGAACCTCTCCGTAATCCTAAAGGCCTCAGGGCCTTTAGACCCTTCACTACCTGATGCGACTGCCACCTGGAAATAAGGAGCATCAGAGGGGAAAGAAAAGATCAGGAGTGGTGAAGCCATAGAAGCAGCTGCCCAGCTAGCTCTCAGTGCCCCGGGAGAGGGGCAAAGGGTACCTTGCTCCCTGCCACCAGCTGCTCCACCTGTGCTCCAGTGAGGAAAGAGCCAACCAGTCCCCTCCCATTGCAGGAAAAGCCTGCCTTTGGCTCAGGAATCACCCAAACGTGCAGATGTGCAGAGGTTTGGTCACCAGACAAGTGCCCATGGGGCCAGGGCCAGCTCCATCCAGCTATTCTGCTCCAGGCCAACCCCCACGACTGCAGTCCCAGGGGCACAGCAGGCCCTGTGGCGCGATCCCACCAAGCAGCCCAGAGCAGGGATGTACCTGATGATGGTGTGCATGCCCCGCACCTGCGGCGTGCTCTCCAGGACGCTCAGAGTCTTTGGCAGGGGCTGTCCTTGGTGGGCGGAGGCCAGGGCTGCCCTGCAGGGAGGAGGGGGCTCAGAGCTGTGCAGCACACGCACACCCACAGCCCTGGGCCCTTGGAGGGACACGGCCCTGCCAAAGGAAGGCTCCAGAAAAACCCCTCTGGAAGGTCAGCACCGTGCTTGGCCTTCCCGCCTGGATCCTGAAGATTGCCCCAAGTCTGATACCAGGCATGAGACCCCAGAGCTGGGCTACCCAAGAAGACTGGGGTGAACCCCCCAGACCACACACACGGCTGCTGCAGCCTCTGCAGCACCAGGAGCTGCAGCTCTGCAGGGCAGGACATTCCCCTGCACCCTGGGAGCAGGCCGTGCACTGCAAGGGACAAGAGCTGTCCTGCTCAAAGAGGACAAGAACTGTCAGGAACAGGGACCATGCAGGGCACTCCTCCCACAGAAGTGAACAGCCCAGAGTAACTCAGCAGCCAGGACAGGAGCCCTGCTCCTGACAGGGCAGGGAGCTGGCCACATGCATCAGCCAGTGTGGGATGTGTCACACAGAGCCCAGAGCTGCAGCCAGACAGGCCCTAAGGAGCTGACCACAGCCCCTGCAGCACTGGGGAGGAGCAGCTACGCTCAGGCACCTCAGCAAAGCTCTGCCAGCAGGGACACAGAGGCAGCAAGACTCGGAATCCAGTGGGTGCCAGCAGCCCCCCAACCCAGAACAGGCTCCTCTGCAGCGGTGGGTCCCACGTACCTGACTGTAATCTCCCGCTGGGTGGTGCAGAGGTCACCGGCGCAGCACAGGGGAACAGGAAGGACACCCTGTCAGTCACTCACAGCCACCACAACAGCCCAGGTGGCTCCCCACCCTCCTCCCCAGTGCCCACTTCACAGATCTGCTCCCCCAAGCACCATGCTGGGGCCTTTCGAGAACAGAGGTGATGTCAAGAGGCCCCCAGGTGCTCCAAGAGCACAGGTCTGGGTGAGGTCACATCCTGCCCTCTGCATGCAAGACCCTTCTCCCCCTCAGCCCTGGCTCACCTTTTCCAGCTGGCTGTGCACATGCTGCACAATGAGGTCCAGAGCCACGAAGTTTTCCCCACCTGAGGGCGGAGCAGAGGAGGCAGGTGGGGCGGACGCTGACCCACCCCTGCCCCACAGCACCCGCTCCCCACGCCAGGGTCAGCTCTGGCCTCACCCCTGGGCACCACGATGTCGGCAACCTGCACGGTGGGCTCGATGTACTGCTCGAAGGCTGGCTTCACAAACTTGTTGTACTGCTTGATGACGCCCGCGACGTCGCGCCCGCGCTCCATGATGTCGCGCTGCAGCCGCCGCACCAGGCGGATGTCGGAGTCCGTGTCCACAAACACTTTCATGTCCAGGAGCTGGAAAACTGGGAGGGGTGAGCACCCCCTATGCAGCTCTCATCATACCTGCGTTACTCCCCTCCACTATCCCGCAGTGGTACCTGGCATCACCTCCCCTGAGGCCTCAGACACCTCCCCAGCAAGTGTGGAGACCTCTCCCTCCACAGCCCCCCTGCTGCAGTGGCACCCAGGGCCAGCACCTGTCCTGCTGCAGCACATCCCCTCTGGGCCAGCAGCCACCTGAGGCAGCGATACCTTGAGCAGCTCCTTGTTGGCGAAGGCCAGGATCCCTTCAAACACGATGACGTTGGCCCCATACACTGTTTTCTGGAGGCAGACAGGAGCTGGGTTTGTCCCGTTTCTCTCACATGCCACAGCAGCACCAAGACTGACACAGGGCACTGACCCCCCCTGGGGTCTCACCACTCTGCTGGGGCTCCCCATAACTGCCCTGCAGCACCAATGCCTTGGAGCCATAGTTGATCCCCATGAATGATGCTCCAGGCCAGGACAGACCCTGAATCTTGCTCTAGATCCCAAGCCTATCCTCCCAGCATCTCTCCACACTGAGTCCCTCCCTCATATCAGCACTGCCCTGTTTGCACATCCACCCACAGTCTCCCCCGAATAAGTCCCCAACTCCTGATGACCCCCAGCTGTCCCCTCCCTTTAGCCCTCCAGGCCCTGCAGGGCCCAGAGGCGTTCCCCTTTCCCAGGACCCTGGCAGCCAGGCCCAGCCTGGCCCCCGTGGCACCCACCCACTCGCGGCGCCGGCTGTGTGTGGTGAAGTCGTACACCGGCACCTTCACGCTCTTGCCCTTCTTGAGCTTGCGCAGGACATTGACGAGCAGCTCGAAGTCAAAGGCATCGGGGTGGTCGAAGTTGTAGTCGCTGCGGGCTGCCAGCGCCTGCTGCCCCTCATCCAGCACCTGCAGGCGCCGGCAGCGCTCAGCGCCGTGCCGGACACCGGGACACCCAGCACCCAATGCCGGATCCCGGCATCCACAGGCACCAGCCCTGCTCAGAGCCGCGCCCGGTCCCTGCACCCCGCGCACCGGCAGCGCCCAGCGGTACACCGGAACCGCGAGCGTCGCACCGGACCCCGTCCCGCACCTTGTAGAAGGAGTCCATGGAGAGCAGCACGACCCAGGGCACGTCCAGCGCCTCGATGATCCGCGTCGCCACCGTGGTTTTGCCCGAGGCGCTGCCGCCGCACAGGCCTGCGGGGAGCGGCGGGGGCACCGCCCCGGCCCGGATCCGTCACGGCCCCGGCCCCGGCCCCGGCTCCGGCCCGGTCCCAGCCCCAGCCCCAGCCCCTCCTTGGCCGTCCCTCGGGGCCTCGTCCCACCATTTCCGACCGCAGCCCGGCCCCGGCCCCGGCCCGGCCTCCATCCCCTCCCCGGCCCGTCTTGGCTCCATCTCCATCCCCCCGCGGCCCCGTCCCGCCGCTCACCGATGACAAAGGCCTCATCTACGGGCGCGCCGGTCTCGCTGTACCACGGCGGCCGCCCGGCCGTGTAGATAGTCCGTTTGCTGGTGCGCAGCAGCGGCGGCTCCGGCTTGCACTGGCTGGCGGTGCGGCGCCGCGGGGCCGGGGCGGGCGCCAGCGGCAACCGGCTGAGCAGCGAGCCCAGCGGCCCGGGGCCGGAGCTGTGGCCGCGCTCCGGCCCCGCCGCCCCCCGCCGCTCCTCAGCACCCGCCGCCGCCATTGCCGCGCGCGGCCGCGGGGGCTGCCGGGACAGGACGTGCTGCACACGGCCCGGGGACAGGCCCCGCCCCTGACTGTAACCCCGCCTCGGCCGAGGCCCCGCCCCAGCCGAGATCCCGCCCCTGTGGAGCCCCCGCCCCTGACTGGAGCCCCGCCCCGATCAGGCCCCGCCCCTACTGTGACTCCGCCCCCACTCAGACTCCGCCCCGACCGAGGCCACCGGGGATCCCGGGCTCTGCCCCGGGCTCACCCGCACGGCCCTCCCAGCCCGTGCCACACCGGGGATCCCGGGCTCTGCCCCGGGCTCACCCGCACGGCCCTCCCAGCCCGTGCCACACCGGGGATCCCGGGCTCTGCCCCGGGCTCAGCAGCCGCAGCTCCCTCAGCCTCACCCCGGCAGAGACGCTCCAGCCCTGCAGCATCCCAGGCTGCTCGGGGCTGTCCCCAGCCTGTCCCTGTGTCCTGGGGACAGCCCAGGGACAGCTCCGAGCCCGGCGGCGCGGGGTGGTGTCCAGGACACGCCAAGGGTGCGTTGTCGGTTCACGGTCTGCTGGCTGTCTCCCAGGACCCCTGGAGCCTTTTCTGCGGAGCTGCTTCCCAGCCGGCTGCCCCCTGCCCGTCCTGAGGTTGTTCCTCCCCGGTCAGGACCCGGCCCTGCCCCGTGCTGACCCTCCCCACGTTCCTGCCCCCCGTCTCCGCAGCCCATCCTGAATCTCTCCGCCCCACGGAGCAGCAAGGTCGGTGTCACCGGTCACGGCGCTGAGGGTGCTCTGCGCGGCTGCCGGGTCCCCGAAGGGGCGACAGACGGGGCTGGGCTCAGCCCCAAGCCCGGGGCGCACTGGTGGTTCCTGGCCGCTGAACACCCGCTCTGGGCTCGGCCACACAGCCCCGTCCAGGGCAGGGCTCAGCCAGCCCCTGCTGCCTGCACTGCTCTCCGAGGATCCCAGGGGAGCAGCCCCAAAATCCTTCCTGCAGCCCGGGCAGACGCTGTCCCCCCACTCCCCTCGCGCACGGCACGGCACCGCGGCAGGTGATCCCAATGGTCAGGCACGATCCCCGCCGCTGCCGGCTTCTCTCAGCTCCCCTCCTGTCCTTCCCGAGCTCCGACGGCTCCCAGGACCCGCTGTGTCACCGCCCGCCCGGGGACAAGAGGTGAGGCTGAGCCCTGTCCCGAGGAGCTTCTCCCGTGGGAGCGGCGCCCCTCACACGCAGCTCCCGCGTGTTCCCCCGGAGATCCACCGGACCGCAGCCCCGCGGGGCCCCTCCCGGAGCCCGGAGCGGCGGCACCGCGGGCGGCACCGCCCCGCCACCCGCGCGTGGGCGGGCCCGGCGGCCGGGGGCGGAGTCACGGCAGGGGCGCTCGCTCCCGGGATGGAGCCCCATGAATGGACCGGCACCGAGAGCGCCCGCCTGGTCAGCCCGCGGGGCGGCCGCGCCGACGGCAGCCTGCGCCTCAAGAGGTACCGCCGGCACCGGCACCCATCACCGGCACCCATCACCGGCACCCATCGCCCCGGCTCCCATCACCGGCACCCATCACCGGCACCCCCACCACCGCCAGCACAACTCCATCACCGGCGCCTACGGCACCGACGGCGCTCCCATCACCGGCACCCCCATCGCCCCGGCACCTCCGACACTCCGGTGCACTTCCATCAGCACCGGTGCACCATCGTCCCGACAGCCCCATTACCGGCGCTAGCACCTCCATCATCGGCACCCCCATCACCCTGGCACCACCACCCGCAGCACCCCATCACCCCCCGGGGTCCCCGGCAATTCCTCGCACCGTCACCTCCATTATCTCTCGCATCTGCAACCCTCGGTCCTCCCGCACCCGCGCTGCCGGCACCTGCTCGCCCATCATCCCTGGCACCTCCATCGCCCCCATCGCCCTCGGCTCCTCCGGCACCCGCAAGCCCCCGGAGCGCCGCGCAGCTCCCACCCCCGACACCGGCACCGGCACCGCCAGCACGTCCGTCCCCGCCCGCCCCCGTGCCTTCATCCATCCGAGCGGACACGGCACCTCCGCAGTCCCCGCGCCAGCCCTGACCGTCCGCCACTTGCACCGTCACCCCGCCACCGGCACACTCGCCCCGCCACCGGTACCTCCGCTCAAGCGGAACCAGCCCCACCGTGCGCCAGCCTCGCTCCCCCCTCGGTGTCCGTCCCGCACCTATCGGCGCCCAAACGTCTCCCACGCACACCGGTGCCATCCATCCATCACCCGCCCACACCGGTACGGTTCATCCGTTAGCCCCCGTCCCGGTGGGCTGCCCGTCCCCGCTCCCGCACTGCTGCCCCACGCACCGGGACCTCGGCCCCCGCCGCCCCTTCCCCAGGCCCTGTCTCCGCACCGGTGGCACGTCCCGCAGCCTGGCCCCGGGCGCAACACCTCGCTCCCGCCCACACCTCCCCATGGGTACCTGCACCAGTCCCGTCTTCGGTTCCGGCGGGAGCCCCGGGCCACCGCCTCCTGCTGCTGCCGCCGGAACCGCGGCTGCTCGTCCCGCTGGGGGGTTCCGCCGGTGCCCCACCGACTGCCCGGCTGCATACCGGTGGGCGGCAGCAGGACCCTCGGGGGGTCTGGACAGCAGCCCCCGAGCCGGTGTCGCCGGCAGTGACCCTCGCCCCCAGTCTCTTCACAGGCTCTCGAGACCCCTCAGCACTGGCGGCTCCCCCAGCTCCAGATCCCCGCTGCCGCTGCAGCCCCCCGACCCCCAGCCCCGGGCAGGGCAGGCTCCAGGCCCGCCAGCAGCTGAGCGTCGCCTGCGCCGTCTGCTGCCTCTTCATGGTCGGGGAGGTGATAGGTAACAGCGGCTGGGCCGGGGTGGGGGGCTGCCGGCGGGGCACGGGGTGCCAGCTGCTCTGTGCCCGCAGGTGGCTACCTGGCACACAGCCTGGCCATCATGACGGACGCAGCCCACCTGCTGACGGACGTGGGCAGCATGTCCGTCAGCCTCTTCTCCCTCTGGGTCTCCAACCGCCCACCCACCAAGAGCATGACCTTCGGCTGGCACCGCTCAGGTGAGCTGAGGGGCACGGCCCTGCGGGCTCTGGGGGACCCCCACGGCCGGGTTGGTGCTGATGGGTCTCACCCCACAGAGACACTGGGTGCGCTGGCCTCTGTCCTCTCCATCTGGGCTGTGACCGCGGCCCTGGTCTATCTGGCAGCCGCCCGCATCATCAGCAACGACTACGAGATCGAGGCGCGAGCCATGCTGGCCACGTCCGCCTGCGCCGTCGGCGTCAATCTGGTGTACGTCCCACGTGTGCACCCGTGGTCCCTGCGCCACATCGGCTGAGTCCTGCCCCCCTGTGCCCCTGGAACCCCAACTGTGCCCCCAGGTCACTTCATGTCCCTGTGCACCAGCCTTGTGTCCCCAGGCGCTGCCACCCCCACTTCCCTGTCCCCCATGTGCTCAGGGCTTCCAGTCCACGTGCCTACATCCCCACACCCCACATTCCCTGGTCCCCCAAGTAGTGCCTCCCAAGCCCTGTCATGAGCCCCAGGACCAAACCCCTGCCCTGTTCCTGCACACCTTCCGGCCCTGCTGCACCTCCAGCCCCACTCCTCCCGCTGTCCCCAGACCCAGGTGTGACTGCCTGTGCCCCCTTTGCGTGAGCAGGGCCAGTAGGGCCCCCATGCCCTGTTAGTGTGGCACTGAGCCAGCCCTGCTCTTTCCAGCATGGCCTACATCCTGCACCAGTCCCCTGCTGGCCACGGCCATGGCACAGGGGCCTACGAGCAGCTGGAGAGCTCTGTGGCCTGCCAGCCCAGCCGCAGCCCCCTGCCCGGCAGCACCAGCGTGCGGGCAGCCTTCGTGCACGTGGTGGGTGATCTGCTGCAGAGCGTCAGCGTCCTCGTGGCTGCCACCATCATCTACTTCAAGGTGCCCGGGCTGGACTGCCCCAGTGCTGCCCGTGGGAGCAGCTCTCCCAGTGCCACGTGGGCGCTGCCCCCAGCCTCACAGAGACCCCGCTCTCTGCAGCCCCAGTGCAAGATCGCAGACCCCATCAGCACCCTCTTCTTCTCGGTCTTCGTCCTTGGCTCCACCATCACAATCCTCAGAGACGTCTTCAGGGTCCTCATGGAAGGTGAGCAGTGAGTGAAAGGGGTGTGAGACCGCAGGTACAGGGGGGGTACAGGGGCTCCTGGAGCTTCATCTGCCACAGCACTTTGCCCATGAGGCAGCTCGCCTCCCCTGTGCCTCCCCTGCCCCACCTGAATCCCCCCAGTTCCTCCTCTCCACCGCAGCCAGGTGCACTGGCTCCAAGGTGAGGCCTGTCTCACCCCAAAGCCACCATCCATGCCCAGCCTGGCTCCCCTGGGGAAGCCCCCAGCCCCGGTGGCTTCCCCTGGGAGCCCTCACCCAGGTGGGTGCTGTGTCTGGGGCCCAAGGGTGGCCCCGTGTGACCAGGAGGTGCTGGCAGGGACTCCGCGGGGCCTGGAGTTCGATGCGGTGAAGGAGGTGCTGCTGGGGGCCAGCGGCGTGCGGGGTGTCCACGAGCTGCACCTCTGGGCGCTGACGCTGAGCCACCCCGCCGTGTCGGTGCACGTGGCTGTGGGTGAGTGACCCGCACGGGGCACGGCTGGCTGCCAGGGGGGCCATGGCCGTGCCAGGAACGAGCCCCTGCCCTGCTGCTCCCAGATGCCGGCGCTGACGCCGAGATGGTGCTGCAGGAGGTCACTGCCCGGCTCCAGAGCAGGTTTGGCTTTGTCTCGTGCACAGTACAGGTGGAGCAGCACCAGGAGGAGTCAGCAGGCTGTCCCCACTGCCAGGACCCCCGAACCTGAGACCCCCACCTGCTGCTGCGTTGGGCCAGACGTGGCCCCGGCCCGAGCTCCATGTGCCCTAGAGCAGGGCAGTGCTTGAGATCCCATCCCCTCCTCTACCCACCCCACTGCTGCGGAGCCCTGGGGTGGGATGGTGACTCCAGTGTGGTGTCCTGGGGGAACGGACACATGGCCTGGCCTGGCACAGGGGCTCCCTGGAATCTTCCCCTCCCTGCTGTGCCACAGCTCCTGAGGAGGTGGAATCCTGCCCCACCACCCGGTTCCCAGGGAGCCTGTCTGTCCTGGCAGGAAGGGACATCCCCCATGGGGGACCTCAGACCTGGCCTTGGCCCCAGCCCCCCATGCTGCTGCCTGGGCTCTGTCTGAATCCTCCTGTGCCTGGCCCTGACCTGTTCCCTCTGTTGAGTCGTGCCTGTGCCCCTGGTGTCCATCTGTCCATCTGTGCCAGCAGCGGTGCCAGCGCTGCCAATAAATGTGTTGGAGCAGCAGCAGCAGTGCAGCAGGCAGAGGGGCATGGGGAGGGAACCGGTGGAGTTGGGGTGGGCCCCTAGAGCCACAGCTACCAGCAATGCCCGCCCTGGTGCCAGTACCACCACAGCCATACAAAACCAACCACGTTTATTCTGCACAGCTGAACACGAGCTCAATGTGAGCAACTCCACAGCCCCCAGCCCCTTCCCTGCCCTCCGGCGCTCCGTGGGGATGGAGGCGAGCACAAGCACAGCTCCACGCTGGTGGAGCCCACGGGCTTCTGCAGGGTCACACCCACAGCTCAGCCCCGGACACGCCAGGTCCCACCACCCCTGCCCAGCTCAGAGCAAACAGTGCAGACAGACCCTTCCAGGCCCAGAGCACGAGGACGAGTGTCCAGAGCATCCCAGGGAACGGCTGGGAGCAGCTGTCCCTCCTGCAGCAGACGCCCATCAGGAAAGCAGCACTGAGGGCCCACAGCCCCATGCCAGCCCAGCTGGCCCCAGCCCCAAGCCCTGCCCAGGGTGAGCACATGGCAGCAGCGTGAGGGACAGACACCCCTACTCGGCTGGCAGCAGGGAGCGCTCAGGGGGGGCAGGGCTGCTGGGTGTGTCCCCATAGAGGACGCTGAAGCGGGCCTGGCACCCTGGGAGCAGCTGGTGGCCCACGCCGGAGGCCAGCCCTGCCAGGCAGTGTGCCCGCACAATGCCCGCCTGCCCGCCCGACACCAGCCATCCCTGCGAGTCCAGGTTGGGGCTGAAGCGCACCTGTGGGAGAGAGGAGCTCCTAAGGGACGGGGCTGGGGTGCTGGGACTCGGCCCAGAGCAGAGCAGAGCAGAGCCATCTGAGCGCTGGGCTGGGGCTCACACCGGCCCACTGACCTTGTGGAGGGCCTCCAGCTGCAGGCGGTCAAGGCTCAGCTCTGCCTTCAGCTCCTGCACGTGCATCCGGCGCATGGGCTCCCGGCTCGCCAAGTTCTGGAAGCTGCGCTGGAAAGCGGCGGCACCACCTTGGGCTGCGGGCCCGAGGCAGGAGCAGCACAGGCACCATCACCTCAGCCCTGCCCGAGTAAGGGGCTGCCCGATGCCCCAGCAGCACCTCCCGGCCCTGCCACCCCAGTGCCCAGCCCTGGCTGCCCCCGTCCTCTCCTACCAGGTCCGTGTCCTGGAATCGGATGTAGCTCCTGGCGACCATCTCACTGTAGCGATGGGTCCTGGGCAGGGCATGCTCGCTGCCCTCGGGCCCGTCAGGGCTGCAGGGCAGCAGGTCAGCTTTGTACACGGGCTGTGGGTGAGAGGCAGCTGAGGGCAGGGCTGACACAGGTCCTGCTGCTCCTCTGCAGACAGGACCACCAGGCACCGGTGGGATGGGGGCCCAGGACACTTCCTATGGTCCCCCTGTCCCTGCTGGCCCTGTGTGCGGGGCTGAGTCCCCCGAGCACGATGGTCTCTTACAAATCTGCGGTCCGAGGAGCGCTTGATGTTGAGGGGGTTGACAGCCAGGTCAGGCAGCACCGCTGCCACCAGCTCACCGGTGATGTCACCCGCAGCTACGGTGTTCAACCAGTCCGAGCCAGAGATGCTCTGCAGGGACAGAGGGCTGGAGGGCACGGGGTTCCCACCACAAGCCCCAGCCCCAGCTGGGTCCGGCCTGGCCACTGGCACAGAGTGGCCCTGCACTGGCCCTTACCCACACGGTGCCCTTGCGAGGGGCCACAAAATAGGCCTTGAAGCCCAGGTACCCGGCGTCGATGTAGTGGATCCCACAGAGCCCGTACCTGTGGTGGAAGGCACAGAATGAGGCCTGGGATGCCCGAATCTGCTGTCACCAGGAATGCGAGAGCCAGGCACAGCCCACCTCCCCACAGAACTGGCCCAGGGTGAGGGGGCTGCTCTTGCTCCAGCAGCATGTCGTAGAGTCCAGAGCAAGCAGAGGTAAGGCAGCTCCCAGAGGCCAAGAACCCACTAAGTTCCCAAACCCCTTCAGCAGCACTCCTGCTGCCATCCCCTGGCCCCCCTGCCTCTGCCTCAGGCTGGCATGGCAGAGGGCATGTCCCGCTTTGCTGCTGCGGTGTGACACAAAACAAGCAGAGCCTGCCCTTGCTGTGGCACAGCTGGACAGTCCCAGGGAGGGGGAAGCCAGAGGGGCCCCTGGGAAGCTGGACCAGGCCCTGGCAGCAGGACTGGCCCCCAGCACTCACGGGGCATAGCAGTTGTCCTGGGCCACAGTGATGCCATTGTAGGGCAGCAGCCAGGCCACCTCGGTGCTCAGGAAGCGCTTGATGCTGTTGATGGGCTCGTAGAGCCGCCGCAGGTCCCAGAACTTGATCTTGCGATCGCTGCCCACCGTGACCAGGAAGTTGCTGAGCAGCAGGAGAAAGGCAGCACTGAGAGCCCAGCACAGAGCCGTGCCCTGGCCCACCACAGGGCCCAGGTGGCCCCAGTCTTGCAGTGACCCAGCTGCCCTCAGCCTGGAAAGCCCAGCCCAACCTCCCTGGTGCTGCAGAGGGCCAAGTGCCATTGGCACCATGGCCTCGCAACCCCTTCTTAACAAAAGGAGGAAGTTCCTCTCCTGGCAGCATCTGTGGCTGCTCCTGCCCTCACCTGTCAGCTTTGCACCACTCAATGCTCCGGACTGCCTGGTCATGGGCCAGAAAGCACTGGAAAGGGTAGAGCTTGAGGGAGGCGTCAGGCTGGTGCACGCACTGCAGCAGGGATTTGGTGAGCAGGTTCCACACTGCCACGGTGCCTGTGGAAAGACTTGTGTCCATCAGGCACTGCCAATGGCACAGGTGCTTCAGCCGGGGATCAGCAGCAGCACAGGCAGGGCCATGGGAACATGGTGGCCAGGCTGGAGCAGGGGCTTCAAGCAGACAGCATGGTGGCAGGTCCTGGCAGCATAACACAGAGCTGTGGATGACTGCAAGCCTAGCAGAAAATTCCATCCAGACAAGCTCAACAGATGTGGATAAACACAGAGCCACAGACACGGACAAACAGTGACCAGCCTGGAGGTATGTCAGAACAACAACAGCCAGCCCAGAGAAGCCTTCCCCTGACCCAGGGCTGGGCCAAGGTGCCAGCACCAGCTGAGACTGAGCAGTTGAGGCTCCAGTGTCTCTGCCAGGGTGAGGGCTGCTCCCTGAGTGCTGCCACAGGGCACAGAAAGAGACTCACCATCATAAAACCCTGCTGCCAGGTGATGGTGGGGCTTGGAAGGCATCCAGGAGAGACTGAAGCACTGTCCACACTCGGATCCATTACCTGCCTGGATGGAGCCCACCTGAAGTGTGGCGATGCACTGCACCTGGGGGCCAAGGGAGAGCCCTGGGTCACAGCTCTGCACCAGTGCCATCCATGCCCCAAGAGCAGGATGCCTGGGGTGGGAGCACGACACTGCTCTGCCCCTCCAACACTCTGCAGGTGCCTGGGCTCCCCAGGCTCTGCCACCTGCACTGCTGGGGGCTCGCGGGGTGCCAGCCCTGACAGGGATCACCACGGCAGGGAACACTGACCTTGCAGATAAGGTGCTTGTGGAGGGACCCATCTAGAAGAGAGCAGAAGGGGGTCAGGGCAGGCTTTGGCTGTCCTGCGAGCTCCCTGTCTGGAGCCTGGATTGCAGCTCCTCACGGCCCTGGCCAGGGCTCCCAGTCCCTGTCCTGCCATTCCCCTGGAGCAGTGTCCCCAGCACAGCAGGAGCTGAAGCACAGGGAGGAGCAAACTGGTGGCAGCAGGACCCCCAGGAGCCAGGCCTGCCTGTGTGCTGGAGAGAGCAGCCCCTGAAACATGCCACAGGCAGAGATGATGGGCTCCTGCCCCACCATGGCCGGCACCAAAGCTGAGGTGATACGGTGGCACTCAGGGACCACACCTGACTCTGACCACTCCAGGGAGGCAGAGCAGCTGTGCAGAATATCTGCTCCACGGCTGACAGGACTGGAGCAGCCAGGCAGCACTCCTGGGGAGGGCAGGCTGCAGAGACCCCACACCAAACAGCTCAGGGCAGGATACCCACAGGACCACCACGCACCAGCTCTGTCTACCAGAGAATCTGCCCCCCGAACAAGAGTGCTGTGGGGACCTGTCCCACATCCATCAGGTCTGGGGTCCCTGACCCCCAGTGTGGGGCTGTCCTCCAGCACAGTGAGCACCAGACAGGCACGTCACAGCCTGGAGCCTGGCAGCCGTGGGGGCAGCCATGGAGGAGCTGTGCATCTTCCTTGGCACAGCAGTGGCAGCCAGGATGCAGTACGGAGACCAGCCCCAGCTCTGCCAGGCAGAACAGAGGACTGCGGGTCCCCAGTGCCCCAGGCTGTGCCAGCACAGCCCCCCCAGTCTGGGACCCCGAAAGCCTGTCAGCACAGCCTGGCAGTGATGCTGTGGCTGGATGGCAGCGCTGCAGCCCAGCCCTGAGGCACGAGCACCGTGCGTGCAGCCGCACCAATGATGAGCTCCAGGCTCCGGCAGCGGCTGGGGGGGCTCGTCCCACGTGCCGGGGGGGCTGCGGCAGCGCAGGCACAGCCAGCACGGGGGGGCACAGGGAGCCTTTCCCCGCCGCCCGCGGGGGAGTGCTGCCTGCCGGCCACGGCTGAGCGCCCACCGCCAGCACGCGCCGGCCATCAATCCCGCCGGCTCGGCACACTCATTACAGGCACCATTAGCCCGAGCCGGCCCAGCACTCCGTGTCCTGTGCTAACACACGGCTCGGCCAGGCTGCAGGGAGATGGGGAATGGCTGGGCACACTCTTTGTGGCTGCACCACCACGCCCTGCACCCTGCTGTGGCCACAGTGACGCTGCTGAGAGCCCCCTGCCAGTGCCCAGCCCCCGGGGGCTGCCCGGGAGCTGCATCCCTGCCAGGCTGCTGCAGTGCCCCCGAGACACAACCAAAGCAGCACTCTGCACGTGGGCTCCTCTCACACAGGTAAGGCTGCAGCTCTTATCCACTGCAATTCCACAATGGAATTGTGGAAGCCACTGGAAGCAAGGCTTTGGCACTGGGGCTTGGATCTCTGGGCACAAGAGTACTCAAAGCAGGTTCCCAGCACCAAAAAGCAGCCTGGGATCCCACACTATACCTGTGGCAGATGCTAGGCTGGGGGCAGTAGGGTCCCAATCTCGGGGCTCAGGTGGGCTCACTTCCCCACCATGCAGCTCCCAGGCTGGGGCACAGCCCTGCTGGCAGATCCCCAGCACAGCAGGCTCCTATGGACAGAGGAGCCCAGCCCGGGGCTTGCAGTCCCACCCTGGCACAGGTGGAGGAGGGTCAGGACGCCCCTGCTCGGCAGTGTGGCTCTTCCTACCTTTTACCTGGGTTGTCTTGGCGTGGTGCAGGGCCTCAGGGTGTGGCAGGGCGTACACCACCACCCTGCCGTCTGAGAAGGCAGCGGCCAGCAGGCCCAGCCGGCTCATCTGTGGGTGCTGGGGATGGAGAGATGGGCTCACACATGGGGTCACCTCCCAGGACCCCCGGGGAACCTGGGGCAGCCCCCGAGCAGCACTCACCATCCGGGCTGCAGTGGGTGGCTCCCAGGCACCACTGGGGCAGAACTTCATGTCCCACACACAGCCGTAGTCAGCAGCGATGGCATAGGCCAGCCTGGCTTTGTTGGGAGAGCTGTGGGCATGAGTTTGGCCATGAGTAACATGGCAGCTGGTGCCCAGCAGCTCCAACACACTCCAGTGTACACCACTAGCAGAGCTGGCCACCAGCACAGCCCCCTCGGGGCTCAGGCTGAGGCTGGTGGCTCTGGGAGAGGACAAGCCTCACCACCCACGCAGCCATGGAGGGACACAAGATCAAGGCAGGCCCCGGCCCCAGGCCTGGCCACTCACCCCTGCTCTGTCTGCAGCGTGCCCAGGTCCCAGAGCTGCAGGAGGGCAGGGCCTGAGTGAAGCCCAGACACACTGTGCGTCTCCTCCATGCTCCTGTGGCAGGACACGGCCACGTACTGCGGGGCTGCGGAGCCCTCCGGGGTCGGGCACCACGCCATCGCCCACACCGGGCCGCCCACGAAGAAGGAGACATCCAGGCGCTCTGGGTGGGGCTGCAGAGAGCTGAACCTGTGGGTGGAGAGGGGTGAAGGCTTCTGCAGAGCTGGGCCAGGGGCTGGTGGGACCCCAGGGCAGAGTACGGGCCGGCTGCCCAACCCATGGGTGCAGCCCTGGGGTAACCCCTGGTCCCAGACAGGCCTGGGGACACCCTGACAGCCACTGCCACCCCAGGTGGGGGACAGCCTGCCAGGCAACAAACAGCCTGCTGGCCTGGGGACACCCCATGACACACCTGTTTAACCTGTACAAGGCACCATCGTCCTGGATGCCCTCGCGCTGGACGGAGAAGAGCGGGGACTTCTCCTCTGCTGGCAGGTATGGGGCAGCCTCGCTGTGCAGGCACAAGTGAGAGGAGGTCTCCCACCCCTCACCCAATCACCCCAGCACAGCCCCGTGCTCCAGCACCGTCCCAGCCCCCACACAGGCCCTGCTGCTGGCCATGTTGCTCCACAGCCACATCCAAGAGACCCCCAAAGCCCACAGCAGACACACAGAGGGGTGTGGGAGCACAGGCCACCCACCCTCTTGCTCACCCCAGCCACTGCTGGGACCTGCCCCACTTCTCCTTTGGCCCTGCTCCCTCCCTGCTCCCAGGGTACCTGTCAGAGAGACACGTCCACCTGTGTGCCACTGGGATCCAGTCGGGGAACTCCCACTGCGAGTGCTTCTGCTCCCGCCTGCAGTGCATGCCAGACCTCAGCCATGGCCCTGCACCTGCCATGTCCAGCACCCCTCCTCACAGCCCCTCCCCAGGCACGAGCAGCACCCCTACCTGCATGCTGTGGCATGGCCCCTGCCCTTGGCAGCCCTCCCGACCCAGCTGTGCCCCACCCCAGCAGAACTGACGTTCCCGAGGCTCGTGCTCCTTCACCCTTGCATCTGTGCCAGTGGGGACACCAGGACACACCCTGAGCCCCCTGTAACCCCCCTGAGCCTCAGACACCCCGAGTTTCCACTCACAGGCTGCAGGTAAGGCTGGAGCTCTTCTCCACTGGGGCCATGATGGAGTTGTGGAAGCCATTGGGGGCGAGGCCTCGGCACTGGGGCTTGGATCTCTGGGCACAAGAGCAGACTCAGAGCAAGCCCTGAGCCCTGGGGGACCACCTGTCCCAAAGGGAACCACCACAGCCCCCGAGAACAGAGCTCTCCCCAGCCACTGTCAGCATGCCACACTGGGCTGAAGACACACAGCCCCCCCGTGGGAGCTCCCAGGAGGCCAGGACCCCTTCAGGAGCTGCCTCCACCTCCCCCTGCTCCCTCTCCCAGAGCACCTGTCCCTGCTCCTGTCCCCACTGGCCTTGTGCCTCCCCCGTGTGCCACCCCGTCCCAGCTGTCCTGCCCTGGCAGCAGGGGCCCTGTGGGACAGCAGGGGCACCTGGAGCTGTGGGTGCTGGGACACAGGCGAGCAGGCGCCCAGGCAGAGCCCCAGTGCCTGCCCTCACCCCCGTGGCTGCCGTCCTCCCGCCGTGCCCTCGGGGTGCCTCCAGCTCTGGCTCCGACGCCTCGCTGAGCAGCGTGTCGCTGCCCTCCTCCTCCTCCTCCTCTGCCTGCAGCACCTCCTGCGAGGGCACGAAGTCAGCATCTCGTGCGGGGTCGTCGCTGTCTGCGTCCTCCTCCCTCCTCCTCCTCCGGCGCTTCCTCTGGCCGGGCTCGGGCGCGCCCTTGGCGGGAGCAGGGGGCTGGCACGCGGGCATCAGCTCCTCCGCCAGCTCCTGCAGGTACAGCAGAGCCCTGCAACACCAGGGCAGCGCCTGCAGGTAAGCAGCAGCACGGCACAGGGTGGCCAGCCCTGCCTCCCTCCCTCCAGGCCGTGCTCTGGGCAATGAACCCGCTCCAGCTGTGCCTGAGCACACAGCCTCCCCCGCCCTGAACTCCCTGGAGCTCGCCCTGCTACCACCAACAAGCTCCTCCTGCTCTGTCAGGAACCAAGGAAATTCCTCCTGCCACAGGCAGCTGCTGCGCCCTGCCAGGGGCTCCTGGATCCAAACACATTCCCTAAAGTGGGAAAGGATTGGTCTGTCAGGCGTCAGTACATCCCACCAACAGGGGACAAAGTCCTACAGGACAGACACTGAGACCCTCTGGGGAGACAGAGCCTTGAATCATGGAATGGTTTGGGACGTAAGACTCTAAAGCTCACCCAGTTCCAAACCCGTGCCAAAGGCAGGGACACCTCCCACTAGAGCAGGTTGTCCAAGGCCCACCCAACCTGGCCTGGAACACTTCCAGGGATGGGGCAGCCACAGCTCCCCTGGGCACCCTGTGCCAGGGCATCAGCACCCTCACAGGGAAGGATTTCTTCCCTAACTAACTCTCACAGTGGAAAGCCATTCCCCTGCGTCCTGTCCCTACAGGCCCTTGTCCAAAGGCCCTCTCCTCTCCCTCTGGGCACCGTAAGAGGCTCTAAGGTCTCCCTTTTCTTCTGCAGGCTGAACACTCCCAGCTCTCTCACGTGTCTCTAGAGCACAGGTGCCCCGGCCCCAATGGTCACCACCACTTACACTTTGGCCGCCCTCCTCTTGGGCCGCCCGCCCCGCGGGGTCTCCGCGCCGTCCCGCTCCTCGCTGCTGCCCAGCCCCTTTTCCGCCCGGATGGGCTCCGGGGCCCGGGACAGCTCCACCAGCAGCACCTCGGCCTTGCCCTTCCTGCCGCGCCGCCCGGCAGCCCGCGGCGCTGCCACTGCCCCGTTGGCGCTGCCCTCCGCCGCGCCGTCGGGACAGGCTCGGGGCCGCCCCGGTTTCCTCGGGGATTTCGCAGCTTCTGCTCCATGCTCACAGTGCAGACCTGCCGCCGGCTGCTCCTCCCCTGCCCCAAAACACCGCAATCAGCGCCGGGACGCGGCAAGGCCCCTTGGCACCACTCGGTGTCCCGCAGCACCGCGTACGGCGGCACCAGCTCGCACCCCGGGGAGCGCCCCCGCCTCGCTGCGTCCACCCCCGGTACATACGGAGCGCTCTCTGTTCACCCTCCCGCTCCCCACTACGGCTCCGGCTCCGCCCGGCAGAACCCGATCGTCGTCCCGGCCGCTCCCGGACGCTCCGCTCCCGGCACGGCGGCCCGCGGGCGGCGCTTGACGCCATCGGGGGCTCCCAGAGCCGCCGCCCCGGTGCGGGCCGCGCCGCCAGCACCGAACCGGAACCGGGGATGGCCACACCGATGACGTTACAAGGACGCGACGGGTGTGGGGTGGGCCGGGGCATGAGCCAGCCCTAACGGGGCGTGTCCATGCAAATGAGTTGCCGCCGCGCGGCATGCCGGGGCCGGTCCCGCGCCGAGCCCGCGCTGTCCCGGCGCGTCCGCGGGCTTGGCGCGGGCCGGGCCTAGTGGGGGACTGCGTTCGCGCTCTCCCCTGGTCTCATGGTTCAATAACAGAACTGAGTTAATGTGAGTTGCATAGAGAGAAGTTATTCTCTCGAGTGCAGGGTTCTGTTCCCTGCAGAGCCTGACGCGTGGGCCGGAGCGCTGGCGGTCACTGCTCGCCGCGATGGTGACCGGGCAGTGCGCACCCCGGCCCTGCACCGAGGACGGGGCGAGGCACACGGGAGCCGTGGCATCTGGGACTGCGGGTGCAGGAGGCGGCTCGCGAGGGGTCTGGGATTCTCCGGCAGGACGGGAAAGCAGCGAGGGCAGTCCGCTCGTGCTCCCGGTGGGCGGTTCGAGGCTAGCCGTGGGTTCGGGGCATCCCAGGGAGCTCTCCCCCAACAGGCCGTGCCGGAGAGACATATCGCCCTTCTCTGCAGCAATGGGCCAGCAGATCCCTAAAGGGGGCTGCATTATGGAGTGCTGCCATCCAGGCCGGGATGATCCGGGCCTGTCCCATGCCGTGTCCGCAGGAGCAGGGAAACACCCCGTGAAAGGGGTCCTCGCCGGGAGCGGGGTGCACAGATGGTCCCGCTCGCTGAGCCCTGCCCGGGTCACACCCGGCCGAGTCCGGGAGTTCAGCTGGACTTGGAGTGGGAATTTGACACACCCCGAGTTGGACGAAGTCTCTGCCCCTGTCCGTCCCTCCTGCAAGGTCGGAGGACTGGCCAGGACGCTAACCCGAGTCTTGCCGTCCCACCGAGCACACAGTGGGGCTGGAGGCTCTTCTGGACCCTCGGGCCGGAGCCTGGAGAGGCGAGGCTGGGCCGCTTCTGCACAGATGGAGATGGGGCAGGGACTGGGTGCCGCGGCCCCGTGGAGTCGGGCTTGCAACACTGCTGCTGCGTCTGTAATTGGGAATACCAACAAACAACGTGTGCACACTACCTCTAGCTAACCCGGACTACAACTCCCCCGCCAACACGGAAACCAGGAACAGCGTGAATATCCTCTCCCCTAATATAAATTATGCAGTCATGCTGCGGTGATGTCGCACGGGCCAGCACACCCGGAGTGCAGGGACCTGCCGATATTAGTTCCTTCCCTGCGCTGTGAGCCCGCAGCTCCCGCACGGCCCGGCCCGCACACGAGGGCAGCGGGGTCTTTGCGCGGGCTGCGTCCCGTCATGCCGCGCGGCGGTGCCTAATTTGCATAGACACGCCCCTCCATGAGTTCTCTGAGCCCCCGCCCCTGCCAGAACAGCAGTGCGATTTACATGGCCCCGCCCCCGGCGGTTCGGGAGCCGCGCCGGTGCCGGTGCCGGTGCCGCTTGGGCCGCGGGGCACCGCCGGTCGCCCTTCCCCACCCCGGGCACCGGGAAAGGTGCCAGCGGCCAGGGCCAGAGCGACCCGCGCTCTCCCACACCAGCCCAGCTCGGGGTCCGCCAAAGCCACACAGCCTGAGTGCCACCAAATCTCCTAGCAGGGTAAGCCTCATCACCACACTGTCATCGTTTCCCCAGAGGAGGGGCCTAGGGACGGGGAAGACCCGTCTATGCTGCAGCATGGAGTGGGAGGAGAGCCCCCAAGGAAGGTGCAGAGCTGTGCCAGTGGTGACATGGATGACACGGGTGCCAGGGCTCTGCCACACCACAGATGGCACACACAGAGTACTGGGGCCTGGTTTATTAGTGTCCATGCAGCTGCTCTGACTACTGATCCACATTCTTAACGCGCAGGACCACAGGCACTGAGGTGCAGGGGATCATGCCCAAGTCTGTGATGACCAAATCCACCAGGTCTGGGGGTGTCACATCGTAGACCAGGTTAAGAAGGCGTAGGGACTTGTTCTCTGCCCAGCCCCCAAGCTGGGCCTGGCCCTTCCGGAGCACAATCAGGTCATCAGGGTCATCTGCAGAGAGTGGAGAAGCAATCAGGACCGGGAGAGGGACAGTAGCTCTCCATCCTGCCCCTGGAGCAGCACACACCACCACTGCCTGCCACATGCCCCTGCCTGCAAGTGACCCCTTGCCCAGGAAGAGGGATGGCAGGGCTGAGCAGCTGTCGTGGTCCACAGCAGGGACTGGGAGAGAAGGTCCCAGGTGGGAGGAAAGGGACAGAAGCCGTACCCAGCTCGTTGGAGACAAAAGAATCTGTCTGCACCCGCTCGCAGAACTTGTAGGTCTCGCAGCAGACCAGGACGGGCACGTTGTAGGCCTTGGAGACCAGCGCGATCTGCGAGGTGCCCACGCGGGACATGACAGAGCCATTGGCCAGCAGCGCGTGGGCTCCCAGCAGCACTTTGGACACCTGTCGGGGAAGCACGGGCTCTGTAAGCACCTTTGGTCACAGCGCAGCCTCCCCGGCCCGTGGCACAGCCCTCACCTCGGGCAGCACGTAGGAGATGGCGTTGATCATGACGTAGGTGCAGTGGATGCCGCGGCGGACCAGGCGGCGCAGCGTCTCGCGGCCCTCCAGGCGCGGCCGGCTGTCCACCACGATCACGCGGAACGCGCGGCCCTTCTTGGCGTGGGCGTCGCACAGCGTCCGGTTCACCAGGGAGGAGCTGCGGGGCGCCCGTCAGGAGCTGCCTCCCACCACGGCAGGCTCCCAGCTGGCCACGATACCACCCTGATCCTTGTGAGTGCTGCCCTTCCAGAACCCTCCTGCCTCGACGGCTCCCAGGGCACGTCTCCCTGTCTTTGCACAAGGAAGCACCCTGGGAAAGGTGATGTCTCAGCCCTCCCTGGAAGCAGCACTCACCTGTTGCAGCCTGAATTGCTGCTAGTATAGTCCAAGGTAAAGAAGCAAAAAAGGCCTTTGCTTGACAACCTCCCTGTCTGTGACCAGCACAAGTGACTCTGCTGCTCCACACCCTCTCCCAGCTTCCCTCTCACGACACTCCCAGCCTGCGTTGGCCTCCTGCCCCTGCTCCTTGCTGTGCCCAGCATACATAGCACACCTGGACTCTAGCTGCAGCAATCTCTGGTTCTTTTCCCCACCTCTACTTCTTGGGATGCATACTTCCGTATATTTGCTTCCCGACATTTGACTGTGTTGCAGTTTGTTTGAAATCCAGTGAACAACCCTGGCTGTTCTGTAAGTGCCCTGGGTGGAGGGAGCTGTGGCTCTGGGGTTCTTGGAATCCAACTTCATACCAGCTAGGACAGTGCTGAGCCCTGTGCAGGACCATCACAGCCTCACCTCCCATGCTGTTCCTTCCCCTCTCCTACCCGCCGGCTCAGCTGCCTGTGCTCTGTGCTCACCATCCATACACCAGTATCACGTCGTGGTCATTGATCTTCTCAAAGGCAGACCTTGAGATGGCCTCAGCTGCCAGGACAATCTTCTCTCGCAGGTATTTGTCGATCACGTCCTGGAGCTTCTCCTTTGCCTGGGGAGAGACATCACATACACCTTTCTTGCTCTCAGCAGCTCCCTGATTTGAGCCAGGTGGGGATCAGGCTCTTCCCCCCAGTAACAAGTTTTCAATTCCACTGCAGCACTGTTCTGTGTCTACATCCCATCCCTGCTCAGCTCCTTCGCCCAGGGCCTGGAGCCTGCCACTGAGCAAGGCCACTCACCTCATCCTCTCTCAGGGTGTCTGGCAGGCATGAAATCTCCTTCTTGAGGAATTTGATGGCATTGCCCATGCTGGCTGAGAGAGGCCGGCACTGGTTCAGGAAACTAAGGAAGAAATGGGCTTAGCTCCAAAGCAGCCTGGAGGGCCAAGACAGGGAGAGGGAGGGTGGGCAGGAAGGCAGAAGCCTAGGAAAGTCAGCCAAAGTTTGGGTGGACACCAACCCCCAGAGATGTGAACAATGGACCACACTCTGTGGAGCTTTGGTCCCTCTGCTCTGGCACTGGGAGCCCTCACCTGATGTGTGGCTTCAGCTTGGCCACCAAGTCCCGTGAGAGCTCCTCATTGGGGGGAGTGGAGTAATCCCGGATCAGCTGAGACAAGGAGAAAGGGAGTATGATCTCAGGGCTGCAGTCGGGGCTCACATGTCCTGCACAGCCTGACACGCTGCCTGGAGGGGCAAAGGGTGCTCCAGGGACTCAAAACAGCAGGGGCAGTGCCAGAAAAGGACCCTGCCGTGGCACGAGCCAAAGGAAGAGGCTGAGGATGACTGAGCACAGATACAGCCCCACCAGTCAGGGCACAGGAACACACACCTGCAGGCAGCACGGTGTCCCTGCTGCCAGGCAGCTGCTCAGGTACCTGTTTGAAGACTTCGAGCAGCGCGATGCAGCGGGCGTTGGAGCCGTTGATGATGCCCTGGGAGTACTGGAGGCCGAGGCGCACCACTGCTGGGTGGATCACTGTGGAGGGGATGCTGCAGGGACCAGTGGCAGGGAGCTGTCAGCACCTCTGCAGCCCAAAACACGCAACCCATTTATGAGCCCCAGCCCAACAACCCAAGGGACGGCCCAGAAAGGGGCTGGCAGTAACCTGAGGAGCCAGGTTCACCCCACAGCCCCTTCTCCTGTGGCCCTGCACTCTCCCCACAGGAAAGATATTGGGCTTCCCCTACTGCCACTCCTCAAAGCAAGCGAAACGTCCCCCACCACTCCACTGGGTGTATCCCACATGCAGAATTATGACACTACTCCTCCAGAGCCATTCTGCAGCCAGGCCAGCCAAAGCAGAGCCTTGGGCTGGGGAGGCCCTGTACCTCATCTGCTGCGTCAGTGGCTTCTTCCGGCTGTACTGGTGGAGGTGGGAGAACAGGTTGACCTTGGTGCCATAGTCCTGCCTCAGAGGTACCTGCAGCCAAGTGTTGTTGATGGCTCACCCAGAGCTCTGCTCATTCCAGGGCCACCAGTCACACCCAGCACTTGCTCAGGGCATGCAAAGTTCCCCTCTGCCCTTCAGAGAGCAGGCCCTGGTCCCACCATGTGCCCCCCCAGGCCCTCTGCAGCACAGCTGCCCCAGGTGTGCAGCCTGTCACCCAGTACCTGCTGCCTCTCCAGCTTCTTGGCCAGTTTCCTCTGGGCAGCAGGGTCATCCACCTGCACATGCTCTGGCAGCCGCTTCACCACTGCAAGGACAGCTGGGATGAGGCCAAGCTGCTTTGGTGCACCTCCAAATTCAGGGAAGGCAGGGCAGCACCCAGGAAAAGGCAGAACCCAGAGCACGGATGGATCACATGGGCATTCTCTGCCTGTGCCCACACCAGACCCTCCCATCCTGCTCACCACCCTCTGCACCCCGTGGTGCTGACAGCCTTACTGGACTGGGGCTCGGTGGGGCTCTGCCGGGGCTTGGCCGTCGTGGCTGCCTGGCTCAGCTCTGCCTTCCTGGCCTGCTTCTGGGCCCGCTCAGCCTCCTGCTTAGCCCGGCGCTCCGCTCGCAGCTCCGCTTTGCTCTTGCCCCCCGCGGGTTTCTCGCCGTCACCGGGGCCATCAGCCGAGGCAGGGGGGGCCGTGGGCTGAGCAGCTGCTGTGGGGAGGAAGGGGAGTCTGTGCCCAGTCTCGCCGGGAGATGCAGCCCAGTGCGAGGGGTAGCCCGCGGCAGGGAGAGCCCTCTGTGCCCTCAAGGGGCTGCACGCCCTGGGCACCGCGCAGCCGACACCGCACCCCGGGGCAGCCCCGCGCTCCCGCGGGCAGGGGACGGGGCTCTCTGTACTGCAGTCCCCGGCAACGCGGCTGTGCGAGGGCCCGGACCGGGGCACGGCGTGGGGCTACACCCAGGGGTCCCGCTGGAAGACACGGCCGGCTGCGGGCGTTGCCGGCCCGGGACACCCGCGGGCCCGGCCCGGCGCTGCCGCTCGGGGCTCTGCGGGGACGGCGGCGCTCACCCCGCGGCTGCCCCGCCTCGGGGGGCGCACCCAGCTCCGCGGGCTCGGCCGACGGCGCCTTCTCGCTCCTCTTCTTCTTCTTCTGCTGCTTCTTCTCCTTCCGCAGCTGCAGCTTCTCCTCCCGGGAGAGCTCCGGGGCCTGTGAGCACACACCGTCAGGCGGCCCGGACCCCGCTCCCCGCCCCGGCCTCACTCCAGCCCCGGCCCCGCTCCCAGCGCCGGCCTCACTCCAGCCCCGGCATCACACCAGCCCCGGCCTCACTTCAGCCCCGGCCCCGCTCACCTGCGGTCCCGCCGGCACCGGCGCAGCTCCCTCGGGGTTCCCACCTAGAATGACGGGAGCGTGAGCGCGGCCGGGTCCCCGTGTCCCGGTCCCCGTGTCCCGGCCCGCACTCACCCTCCCGCTCCGCCATGGCCCGTGCGCCGCCCTCAGCGCCCCCTGCCGGCCGGCGGCTTCACGTCACCCGCGGACGGCCGCTCCTCTCCGTGACGCGATGACGTCACCCCCGGTGCGGGGCCGGTCCGTTCCCGGGGGTCGCTCCCGGGCCCCGCCCCCCCGGTCCCCGGTCCCGGCCCACCCCGGCACTCGCTGCGGGCGCGCCCGCAGCCCCGGCGCGG
>NW_024523934.1:89216-99657 GCF_017590135.1 Pyrgilauda ruficollis
AGCGGGGCGGGCGAAGAGCGACGGCCCCGGGCGGGGCGGAGCGGGACGGCCCTGGGGCGGGCGGTGCTGCCGGCCGCGCCATCGCGGGGAGTGCTGGCCCGAGATGGCGGCGGCGGGAGGCGGGTAGCGGGGGCGCGCCGCTCGGCCCGGCCATGCACTTCTCCATTCCCGAGACCGAGACCCGCGCCGGGGACGGCGGCGCCGCCGCCTACGTGGTGAGCGGGGCCGAGGGAGCGGAGCTGTCCCGCAGAACGGAGCCGCCCCGCGGAGCCGAGTGGGTGGCGCGGCTCCTCGGCCCGGGTGCGGTGCGGCCCCGGTGGGGCCGTGCGGGTCCGCAGCCCCGGCGCGGTGGCGGGTCGGGATCAGGACCGGGACCGGGACCGGGGCCGGGCGAGGCGGGCAGGTCCCGGCCCGCCGCCATCCCCCCGGCGCCCTGTGCCAGGGCCGAGCAGGGATCGGGCCCCGCCGCCCCCGCGCCTCCGGATCGGGCGCGGGAGGTGCCCGAGCAGCCCGGGGCTCTCCGGACCCTGCCCTGCCCGGGCGCCGCGGGCGGGGGCGGGCAGCCCGCAGCGGCCCCGTCCGGTCTCATCCCCAGCTCCGGCTCATCCTGGCCCGCCCGTCCGCCCGTTTGTCCCGGCTTCCTGTTTTGGTCCCTGCGCCGTCAGCGGCTCCGGAGAGGAGCCGGGGGACGCTGCCGCCGAGTGGCGGCGGCTCTCGAGTGCCCGGACCCCGCTCCCGGGGCCGGCAGAGCCCCCAGGCTGGGCGGAGGGGCCGGACCGCTGCTCTCGGGGTAAGGGTGGGCAGCCCTCGGCTTCGAGACCCGCGCTTGCCCCCTGTGCCGAAATCCGTGTCCGGGGGATCCCCCGGGACCCCGAGGCGGGGCACGGTCGCGGTGGTGAGCGGTGATGGAGAGACCTGGCGATCCGCAGGAGCTGCAGTTGCTCAAGGGCCACAGGAGCAGGCAGCCCTCGAGGCATTTCGTCCTTGTGACCCCCCTGCCCTTTGCCCTCCGCTGCTGCCGAGGCTCCTCAGGCCTGGGGGAGACCTTGGGGACAGCCCTTGGGCAGCCCGGGGCTGGGCAGGAGCTGTGACCTGATGGAGAGCCCTGATTTGGGCAGGTGTGGGTGCTGCCTGTGCCACCACCGCTGTCCCTCCTGGTTCCCCCGCAGCAGCCCTGAGGCACTGGTGCCTTGGGGTGGGGAGGTACCGGTGTGAGCCCCAGCCTGGCTGGGCTGGGACCTCTGCCGGGCCCTGGGCAGTCCCAGCGCTCGGGAGCACCCGTGGGAGGCTGGGCTGGGCTGCCGTGGCTGGCTGGAGGCTCATGCCCATCCTCTCACCCTCCCAAACTGTGCTGTGGGGGTGGCAGGACTTGAGAGAACAGTGCTGTCCCTTGCAAGGACTCTGCCTGTGGTGAGGTGCTGGGAGCTGGACCGTGGTGTTCCCTGTGTGTTCTGCAGTCACAGCTCTGCTCTGCCTGTGGATCAGCAGGAGCTGAGCCAGAGCAGAGGGGGCTTGGCCAGGGACCTGCTCCTTGTGGAGCCCTGGGAGTGGGGAGGGCTGTCCTTGTCTGGTGGCACGGGGACACGCGTGTCTGCGGGGCTGCGGCGTGGCTCTGTGCTCCCCACGGCTGGGCAGACAGGGATAGACCTTCCTGCTGTCAGCGGGCACAACTCTTGGATGTGCTCGTACTCCCTGAACCATTCTGACCACCTGCCCTTGGCAGGGTCCTCAGGAATATTGCTTTTTCCTGGGTGCATCCTGGGCAGGTCCTGGGATTCCTGCACCTGGCAGGTGCTGGCTCTGAGCGGCCTCTCTCCCTGCAGGCCTACAACATCCACGTGAACGGGGTGCTGCACTGCCGGGTGCGCTACAGCCAGCTCCTGGGCCTGCACGAGCAGGTAGGGGGACACCGGGGCACTCCATCTGGGCTCCCACGTGCATGAGGCGTGCTGGAAGCTCTCTGCTCCCCTTGCTGGGTCCGTGGGATCAGCAAGCATGGGGGATCAGGGCAGCCACCGTCTCTCGGGAGGCTCCTGCAGCGCTCTGTTCCTGTCCTAGTTAAGGAAGGAGTATGGTGCCAACGTGGTCCCAGCCTTTCCCCCAAAGAAGATCTTCACGCTCACCCCAGCAGAGGTAGAGCAGCGCCGGGAGCAGCTGGAGAAGTACATGCAGGCTGGTAAGCTGGGCCTGCCCGGCCCGCTTGTGCAGGGCACGGCCCTTGGCTTCCTCCTGCCCTGCTCCATTCATTCCCTGGCTGCATCTTGCACCTCCCAGTGGAGCACTGCTTTGATGGGCTTTCCCCCGGGTGCCAGCTCCTGTCCCAGCCCCTGCCCTGCCCTGGCAGAGTGGGGCTGTGCAGGAGGGTCCCTGGCTGGCCCAGCACACAGTCTGAGGGCGAGCTGGGGGGCTGCAGAAGGGCCAGGCACCGGTGTGGGTTCCTGCCCCTTCCCGAGGGACGCCTGACTGCTCGTGCCCTTCCTGCAGTGCGGCAGGACCCAACGCTGGGCGGCAGCGAGACCTTCAACAGCTTCCTGCGCAAGGCCCAGCAGGTGAGGGGCACAGCTGTGGCGGGTCTGGGCCCCCAGTCTGCTGAGGGGCTGGGGTACCAGTCCGGTTTCTGTCTGCAGGAGACGCAGCAGATCCCCACAGAGGAGGTGGTGCTGGAAGTGCTGCTCTCTAACGGGCAGAAGGTCAAGGTCACCATCCTTACGTCGGACCAGACCGAGGATGTCTTGGAGGTGCCAGAGCTCTCGTGCTGGGTGGGACCAGCCCCTCCTGCTGCCTTCTGGGGTTTCCCACGTGTGTGGGGCTCTCTCAGCCTGGTAGCCCCCTGCCCTCCCCTGCCATCTGCCCACCCTGGAGCAGGGTTGGCTTGGTGGGGCTGAAAGCTGGGAGCTGAAATGCGTGTGCTGCAGGGTGTGTCTGGGTCCAGACTGATGTTTGGGGTCCCCTAGCTGTTTCCTGGCTGCAGGGAGCCCAGGCCTGGCCACAGGGCAGCAGGGGTGCTGCCTTCCTTCTGTTGGGAGGCCCCAGAATGCACATGGGCTGGGTCATGTAGGGATTATATCGGGACTATCCTGCTCTTCCTCCCAGGCTGTGGCCTCCAAACTGGATCTGCCAGATGACCTGGTTGGCTACTTCAGCCTCTTTCTAGTGAGAGAGACCAAGGATGGAGCTTTCTCCTGTGAGTAGAGCCCACTGTGGTGGGACATCTGCTCTGCCCCTTGCCTGGAGTGAGGGCTGTGTGCTTGGACCCTACCCTGGGTGGGGGGCCCAGCTGTTTTCCTCGGGGCACCCTGGTGTTGGGGGCCTAGGGGCTCCTGCTGCCCAGAGCTGCTGCCGAGCCGGCGTTTCCCCGCAGTTGTGCGGAAGCTGCAGGAGTTTGAGCTGCCCTACGTGTCGGTCACCAGCCTGCACAACCCCGAGTTCCAGATCATCCTGCGCAAGAGGTGAGCGGGGCTGTGGGGCAGCAGTGGGGTGCTCCCCAGGGCTCCCTGTTCCACAGAGGGACCCTGCCCTCCTGCCATTGCTGCTCACAGATGCTTTGGCCCCCAGGAACACACCCGAGAATCCCTGACCATGACACTGGAGCATGGGCTGCCCTGCTGTGCTCAGCTCATTTCTGCCTTCTCATGGCAGCCGGTTTAGATGGGGAGCAGGGCACGATGACTGATGGTTAGGGGGAGCTGGCCAGCCCACAGGAGGGTGATTTTCTCCTCACTGCTGTCAGGAGGTGGGGAGCAGGCTAACCCGTGTGTTCCCTTCCAGCTACTGGGACTCGGCCTATGACGACGATGTGATGGAGCATCGTGTGGGGTTGAACTTGCTGTATGCACAGGTGAGGGCTGGTGTGGCACAGCCAGGTGAGGACAGACACTGCACCCTTGGCCACAGCTGTGCAGGGGCTTGGGGGGCTCCGGTCCCAGGCGCTCACCAACCTCTGCTGCTTGTAGACGGTGTCAGACATTGAACACGGATGGATCCTTGTCAACAAGGAACAGCACCGGCAGCTGAAGTCCCTGCAAGAAAAGGTCTCCAAGAAGGAGGTAGGACAGGGCACAGTGCCACAGCTGGGGCAGTTCTGGCTCTGACCAGCCCCTCTCCACGTGACGCGTGGTACCGGGTTGGTGGCCCGTTCCTGGCCCGGGCGGGCGGCAGTGCTGAGCACCCCTGGCCCTGCCTGCAGTTCATCCGCCTGGCGCAGACCCTCAAGTACTACGGCTATCTCAAGTTCGA
This sequence comes from Pyrgilauda ruficollis, assembly GCF_017590135.1. Taxonomy (NCBI): domain Eukaryota; kingdom Metazoa; phylum Chordata; class Aves; order Passeriformes; family Passeridae; genus Pyrgilauda; species Pyrgilauda ruficollis. The sequence continues at coordinate 93,453 of NW_024523934.1, forward strand.
CCCCTGTGTCACCGACTTCCCCGAGAAGGGCTGCCACGTCGTCGTCAGCGCCGGCAACAACGAGCTCAACTTCCAGGTGCGGCTGCCGAACGAGCAGATCAAGGAGGGCAGCTTCAAGGTCACACGCATGCGGTGCTGGCGGGTCACGTCCTCGGTGAGTGACACCTGGAGAGCGGGGAGGGCTCTGGGGGGGCTGGAGAGACCCGGCTGTGCCAGGCTGGGCTGGCACCCCTTCCTGGAGAGGTGCTGGCTCTGACGCCAGCTTCTGGCCCAGTAGGCCTGGAGAGGGTCTGGATCATGCCTTGGGGCTCCGGGGATCATTGGTGTGAGGACATTGGAGGGGACCTGACAGTGGCAGAAGACTGGTGGCACTGGGCAGGTGTCCCACACTTGGCTTGGTGCTGCCCTTGTCTGGGGAGCTGCTCCTTCCCCTCTGGAGGCTCCCAGCCTTGGTGTGTGTCCTTGCAGGTGCCGATGAACAATGGCCCTTCGGGGAGCAGCCCAGGGAAGTCAGAGGTGAAGCTGGAGTTGGCTTTTGAGTACCTGATGAGCAAGGACCGGCTACAGTGGGTCACCATCACCAGCCCACAGGTAGAGCTGCTGCATGATGGGCTGGTGGTGGCTGTGAGGGGCAGGGCTGGGCTGGGCTGGGCCCTGCATAGGGCAGGGCAAGGCTGTGGGGTGAATAGAGCCCCGTGACACTTCTCCCTTGCAGGCCATCATGCTGAGCATCTGCTTGCAGTCCATGGTAGATGAGCTGATGGTGAAAAAATCTGGAGGCAGCATCCGCAAGGTGAGGGTTGGGGCTGGATGATGGCTCTGGAGTGGGATCCCAACCTGGCCCTGTGACTTCCTAGGGTCTGGACTGGGTCCTGAGTGCTCTCCTCAGGATGGGGCCAGCATCCCCAGGGCCAGTTACAAGCCCAGAGCTGATGCTGGGGCCCCTGTGGCTAAGCTGAGCTCCTCCCTGCAGATGTTTCGGCGGCGGGTGAACGGGGCCCTGCGGCGCTCGGACAGCCAGCAAGCTGTGAAGTCACCCCCGCTGCTGGTGAGTGGGACCCTGCAGCCCTGGGGGACACGTGCAATCACAGACTCTGACGTGCTGTGTACCAGAACTCACTGCCTCCAGAGGAGCCCCTGTCCCCGTGGCAGGGCTGGGGCAAGCCCAGAGGACAGCAGGGCTGTGGGAAGGGAAAGTGGTCCTGGACCAACTCAGTGAGCCAGACTCCTGAGGGATGGGATGGAGTGGGGCAGGTAGAAGGAGAGGTGGGTGTTGTGTCCCGTGACCCTGTGCTGCCCAACTGTGCTGTTCTCACAGGACTCACCCGATGCCTCCTGGGAGCCCATGGCCAAACTCTCGGTGAGTTGTGTGTGGGTGCACCAGAGACCTCAGGCTAAGTGGGTAGGGGAACTAGGGGTGTCCTCCCTAACATCTCCCTTCTCCGCAGAGCAAGCTCACTTCTGTCAGCCTGCGTGGGATCAGCCACTCCAGCTCTGCAAACGACGTGGGTGCTAACGACTTCCACGGCAATTACGCCTTTGAGGGCATTGGTGATGAGGATCTGTAGTGCCCCCTTCCCAGGACAGCCCCGGCCTGAGCAAGGGCCTTCGCTGAGGAATGTACGACCTGCAGCCAGGTTGCAATCAACGTGCCTCTCACCTGCTACATCCACCTTTCCCTGCTCCCCGGGGCTGGGAGCTCACCCCAGCCCGCCATTGCCTTCGGGGCGGGGGCGGCTGAACTCCTCCCGCTGCTGGCTCCAGCTGGGAGAGGGCTTGTTTGACCTGAACAGTTTGCCCGGGCAGAGCCCTGGAGCTGCAGTGCAGGGCCTGGCCCAGCCTAGGGGCAGAGCCAGGCAGGCTCCATAATGCCAAATTAGCATTTAGGTTTGTGCTCCGAGACAGAGTGCAGTACGCTGTCTCAGGGGCTCTGCGCAGAGTCCCCTCTAACCCGCTCATAGACGCCAGCATAATCTAGGCTTGTAACCACGTATCTCCTGCTGCTCAGCCCGACAGAGCATTAATGGACAGTAACTGATGTTTACACTGCAACAATGATTAAAATGGATCCTGATTGGTACCAGGCTGTCTGTTGGGGGGTGGCTGCTGTCCCTCCCCTCTCCATGCCAGCCCTGTGCTGTCCTCCTCTGTAGCAGAACAAGGCCCCCATGGTGAAGAGCAGATAACAAAACTGACTGTTTAATGCTTTTATACACAATATAAATTACACCGACCAGCACGGCAGCAGCCATGGAACCAGTCCTGTTCCCCCCTCCCCCCTTTTCCCCAAACCCCGGCAGAGGAAGGCTCCGGCAGGCAGAAACAGGCAGGTGGGGTGGCTGGGGACGTGGCAGTGCTGCCACACGGGCAGGGGTCAGAGCCGCCGGTCATGACTTCACCCTGCCCAGGCAGGACGGGGCTGCTGGAGGCTCCAGTGTGCCTCTGGGCCTGGCGTAAGGCAGCCCTAAGCCCCCGTGGAGTTGCCTGCCTGTCCTCCCTCCCCCAGGGAGGGCAGGCACCGCAGCACCCCAGGCCCACTGCCGGGCTAAGTGCTGTCTCAGGGCAGGGCCGTGCCCACGGCTGGGGGGGCCAGGAGGGCTTTGGCATTGCGCGGGTTCACCCAGCTCTCGGCTGTGTGGCCGTGGATCTTCTGGTGGCGCTTGTAGTTGTCCCAGTGACCAGTGGTGTAGGAGCAGTCCCGGCACTGGAAGGGCTTCTCGCCCGTATGCCGCAGCATGTGCCGCTTCAGGTTCATGCTCTGGTTGCAACTGTAGCTGCAGAGGCTGCACTGGAAGGGCTTGTCGCCTGAGTGGATGCGCCCGTGACGCTTGAGGTTGGCCAGGTTGCCGCAGGCATAGTCGCAGAGCTGGCACTTGTAGGGCTTCTCGCCTGTGTGCACGCGCTGGTGCCGCTTCAGGTTGTCCAGGTGGGCAGAGGCGTAAGGGCAGAGCGGGCAGGCGAAGGGCTTCTCCCCGCTGTGCGTCTTCATGTGCCGCGCCAAGTGGTTGGGGTAGTGGGTGACGAAGGGGCAGAGGCTGCAGGCAAAGCCCTTGTCCCCAGTGCCCTTCCGGGGGCTGGCACCCGGCTCGGTGCCCAGCACCGCCAGGCTGCAGCGCCCGCAGACCTGCTCGGCCAGGCCCTCGTCCTGCGCGAAGCCGTCGTCCAGCACCAGCCCGCACATGCGGCACGTGAAGGGGAAGAGCAGCTCGGGCAGCGCGGCTGCCTCCTCGCCCCGCAGCCGCGCGCAGCCGGGCAGGAAGGCGCCGCTGCCGCTGCCCACGTGCAGGCTCAGCTCTGGCAGCAGTGGCTCTGCGGGACAAAGAGACGGGGTTGTGAGCTGGGTGGCACAGCGCCAGTGAGGACTGGCTCTGTGATGAGCCACAGTGCCCCGGTGAGCCTGGCAGTACCATGACTTCGGATCAACAGCAGGATCTGTGCCCTGCGCCACCCCCAAAGCCCCTGCAGTAGCTCTCCACACATCCCCACGCCCTCCCACCTTTACCTGGGTCCTTGTCCCGCCGGTGTGGCCCCTCGCCCTCAGGCAGGCGGTGGCTGAGCATGTGCCGCTTCAGGTTGCGGCTCTGGTTGCAGCGATAGTCGCAGGCAGCACACTGGAAGGGCTTGTCCTGGCTGTGGACCCGCTCGTGGCGTTTGAGGTTGCCCAGGCTGCTGCAGGCGAAGCTGCAGCACGTGCAGCGGTACGGCTTCTCCCCGGTGTGCGTGCGCAGGTGCCGGGTCAGGTTTACCAGCTGGGCAGAGGCGTAGGCACACTGCGGGCAGGCGAAAGGCTTCTCCCCGTTGTGTGTCTTCATGTGGCGCTTGAGGTGGCTGGAGTAGTGGGAGGCGAAGGGGCAGAGCTGGCAGGAGTAGACGATGCGCTGGCTGCGGCCGCCCTCGGCGCCGGCGCACTGCAGGCAGCTCTGGCCCAGGCTGGCAGCCAGCTGCAGCCCGCACTGGCGGCAGGGCAGCGCGGCGGGGCCAGGCTCGCCCCCCTCCTCAGGGTCACTCTCCACGCTCAGCTGCTGGTACCCAGAGGAGCAGTCGTCGTCGCTCAGGGCGTACGCTGGAATAGCGATCTTCCCCACCAGTGTGTCTGCTGAGAACACCGTGGGGATGGGGCGGTGTCAGCCTGGCAGGCCTGGGCACTGCCCCTCTGCCTACGCCCCCAGCCCCACCCCGTGGCACCCAGCAGGAGCCCACCGCTCCGTGCATGGCAGTGAGGAGCCCCACAGCCACAGCTGCCCCAGCGCCCTGCTGAGGGCCTGTTCTGGGTGTCTCGGGAAACCCTGACACTTCTGCGTGGCTGGCCAAGACCCTGGCACCAGGAAGGATGAGAGGATGGGTGGGTCCATCACCCACTGGCGCTGCTGGGCCTGGTGGGTACCAGGTGCTGGGTACAGTCCGGCCCAGGCTGGAGAAAGGGGTGCCCATAAAGCTGCTCTGTGCCCCTCTCACTGTGCCACTGCCTCAGCCCCGGGGTTGGCAGCTGGTTGCACTCGCATGGCCAGCACCAGGGAGCTCCAACACCAGCCCCTTCTGTCCTGCAGGAAACATTCCCCTGCCCCACGCAGTGCCACTGTCCGCTGGCAGCAGGGGGAAGGCTGCCAGGCTCTCAAGTGGAACTTCTCAGCTGGGCACAGACTGTGCAGCCCCTCTGCTCCTCAAGTGCCCCCAGGCTGGTGCTCGGGGCTGGAGGGGCAGCTCACATGAGCTGTGAGCCATGAGCTGTGAGCCATGCCCGCTGGCCCCGCTCTGTGCCTGACCTGCATCCTGGGCCTGTCAGACTCAGCAGCTGCCCACCATCCTGGGAACCACCCTGGGCTGTCCCCTTGCCACCCGGGCTGTGTCCAGCTGATGAGGCTGATCTGTGCTGTGGGACGGGGCAGCCCTTCCAGCCTCCAGCCCCTTCCACAAGCACTGCTGGAAACACAGACATCAGAAAAGGGCATCCTGCCAAGGCCTGCCTGTTACAGGGAACTCTTGACCCTGCCTCAAGCCCTCTGCTAAGGGACCCTCTTTCTCCTCAGCTCAGCCCCAGCCACACCAAGGAACCCCCTGTCCCCTCAGGCCAGCAGTGCCACAGCATCCCCAGAGCACTGTCCCCTAAAGGGCCCTGTCAGTGCCCACATGGCACAGCCTGTCTCTTCAGTGGGCTGAGGTCCTAGTCCTGCTCCCGGGCTGGGGCTGAATGGGAGGACAGGTATCCCTGGTAGAATTGGTCCCCAAACCCCTGGCAGGCTCCTAGGGCAGGGCAGGGCAGAGGAGGCAGAGCCCTCAGAGCAGCCCCATGTGCCAGGCAGCTGGGGCTGAGCCTCAGTGCCAGAGCAGGAGCAGGGCACAGCCCCTGGGGACAGCGAGGGGACAGGCACGGGGCCGGACAGTCCGTGCCGTCATCTCTGCCGTTCCGTTCCCACGTTGCTCAGTGCCCGGGGCGGGGAGTGCCTCCCGCCAGTCCCGGTGAGCAGCTCCCTGGCGCTGAGCAGCGCTCGCTCCTCCGGCTGCCTCGGCCGGGGCTGACCCAAGCTCGGGAGCCCCGGCGGGACAGGCGCTGCCCGCAGCGGCGGGCCGGGGTGCCGGGGCTGAGCGCGCTCCGTACAGCCCGCGGTGCCGAGCGGCGCGGTGCAACAGGAGCCCGGGGCTGAGCGCTGCGCTGGCTCCGGCATGAGCCCGGCGGCGGCTGCGGGGCGCGGCCCCAAGCCCACCGCGGGAACACATCGTGGCCGGGACCCCCGCGGGAAGGAGCATTCGGGGATCGGTACCGGGGGTCAATGCCGGGCGGGCAGAACCCACCCCGGGGCCCCGTCGGGGGCCGGGCCTCCCCCGTGGGAGGAAGCTCGGCCGGAGCCCGCGCCGGGCGGGCCCGTGGCAGGGCGGGCCCTGCCGGATGCGCCGAGCGCGGGGCCGGTACGGCCCGGCCGGGCCGCGTCGCCGCCGGCGGGGCTGCCGGAGACGGGCGGCGTCCCCGCGGGGCCGCACGCACCTGGCGGTCCCTTCTCGGAGGCCGGGCCACGGCCCAGCAGCAGGTCCCCGGGCAACACCACCGCCGCTCTTGCCGTCTCCTCGGTGCCATCTTCGGCGTCCGCTGCAGCGCTCCGAGCGCCGCGGGTCCCCGCCGGGCCGCCGCCGCCCCCCGGGCCCGCCGCGCACTCACCCTTCACCGGCTGCGGGTGGCTCTGCTTCCGCCGGGGCATCGTGGCGGGCCCCG
>NW_024523934.1:99688-100039 GCF_017590135.1 Pyrgilauda ruficollis
CCGCCCCGCCTCGACCGGACACTTCCGCTTCCGCTTCCCCCGGGCGCGCGGGGGCTGTGCCGGAAGCGCCCGCGCGACCCGGAAGCGGAGCGGGCGCGTGCGCAGAGGCGGCGCTGCCCCCGGCCCCCCCGCCCCGGCATGAGGGGAGCGGGCCCGGGCCCGGCGGGGCGGGGGGGCCGGTCCGCTTCCCCCGGGCGCGCGGGGGCTGTGCCGGAAGCGCCCGCGCGACCCGGAAGCGGAGCGGGCGCGTGCGCAGAGGCGGCGCTGCCCCCGGCCCCCCCGCCCCGGCATGAGGGGAGCGGGCCCGGGCCCGGCGGGGCGGGGGGGCCCGGCCGAGCCGGGTCACGGGAC
>NW_024523934.1:101706-267910 GCF_017590135.1 Pyrgilauda ruficollis
CGGCGGGAGGCGGTGGCACCGGCGGTACCGGGGCCGCTGCCGGACGCTGTCGGTCTCGGTACCCCTTCAGGGGCGGCTGCGCCTCCTCCCCCGGTGCCCTCCGGGTCCGGCCCCGCCGAGCGCGGAAGGCAGAGCCCGGTGAGTCCCTCGCCGGTGTCCCCGCGCGGCGGGAGGCGGTGGCACCGGCGGTACCGGGGCCGCTGCCGGACGCTGTCGGTCTCGGTACCCCTTCAGGGGCGGCTGCGCCTCCTCCCCCGGTGCCCTCCGGGTCCGGCCCCGCCGAGCGCGGAAGGCAGAGCCCGGTGAGTCCCTCGCCGGTGTCCCCGCGCGGTCACACCGGGGACACCGGCGCTTGGCGTCTCGCCCTCTGGGCCCAAGCGCCGCTGGCTGTCCGGGCACGCCGTGCTCTGGCCGGTCCCGAAGGTGGCCGGTGCGGGCTGCAGCCCAGCCGTGTGCCCGGGCTGCGCCCGACCCCATCCGCATCGCTCGCTGGGCTCCCCGGTGGCTCCGCTCCCTCCCGGGCCGTGCGGGCCGCGCTCGGCCTCTCGCGGATCGCTGCTGTCCCTTTGCAGGTCCCGCGGGCGCTGGTGTGCCGGGCTGTGGCCGTCCCGCGGAGCCGCGGCCGTGCCGTGCTGCCAGCGATGATTCCCCGCTGACGGGTACAGCCCTGGCCGTCTGTCGCTCTCCGGTCACCACGGAAATCCCGCCGCTGCACGGCTGCCCCGACCGCTGCAGCTGCCCGCTCCCCGGGAAGCGCCGTGTCCCTGGGGGCATGCGGAGCCACCCAGTGCCTGGCCCAGCAGAGCAGGTATGCTGGGACTGCTCAGCCTCAGCTGGGTGTCACTGGTTCTGTCACTGGTTCTGTCACTGGTTCTGTCACTGGTTCTGGACTCTGACACAGGAGTGCTCTGCCGGCTCTGGGGTCTGGCAGTGCTGCTGAGTGGGGAGGGCAGGGGCAGCTTTGGGGTGGAGAGAGGGAACGACCATGGGGAGGGAGTGGATTTGTGAGCTCTAAGCGAGGAAAATGGACAGATTTACCCCACTGCAGGAGTCACCCGGCTCCCGGTCACTGAATGAACCTGGTCTTGAGTCCCTTGGCAAGCGAGCTCCGGTGAGAAGTGCTTGAGCCACGTCTCACCCTGGGGAGGGCGTGGGTGTGAGTGCCACGCTGCCCTGTGCCTGGCCTGGCTGTCGCGGTGTTGCCACTCTTCCCCACGCTGGGCATTTGGGAGCTCTGTGGGCCTGGACCCGTCACGCGGAGCTGAAGGAGGCAGGATGGGGCAGGACGGGCGTGGGGGCTGCTCCTGGGGCACAGGCTCACTCTCAGGGGCAGTTCCTCTGCAGGCTGAGCACCGACTGCAGCCGGGGATGGCTCCGCTGTCACCTGTGCTGAGGCCCAGCTAGGAGCCGGGCCATGGGGGCTGCGCCAGGGCCAGCACCTCCCCGCTGCCCTCCGTAGCCTACAGCAGCCCTGGCTGCCTCGGTGGGCCACCATGGAGCAGCCCGCTCGTGTGCCCGGGCCCCGCCGGCTGCTGGGCTGCTTCAGGCGGAAGCCACGGGCCCTCGGAGGGGAGACACCGCCGGAGCCGGAGCCGGAGCCGGAGCAGCCCGAGGAGACACGCGTGGTGCTGGCCCTGGGCGAGGGCCCGGCGCTGGAGGAGTGTCCCCTGTGCCTGCTGCCGCAGCCCCCCGAGGCCTTCCCCAGCCTGGCCTCCTGCTCGCACCGCTCCTGCCGGGCCTGCCTGCAGCAGTACCTGTGCCTGGCCGTGCGCGAGAGCCGCGTGCCCGTGTCCTGCCCGCACTGCCCCGCCGCGCTCCAGCCCCACGACGTGCACCGCCTCCTCCCCGAGCCAGCCCTGCGGGACAAGTATGAGGAGTTCCTGCTGCGGCGGCTGCTGGTGGCTGACCCCGGCACCCGCTGGTGCCCCGCGCCTGACTGCAGGTACCGCGGGTCCCGCACAGACGGGAATGCGGGGTGGGCGTGGGCTCCCCTCCCGCAGCAGCAGGGCGTGCCTGTGTCCCGTGAGCCCTTCCCAGGCTGGGTTCCCATCGCTTTGTCCTGCCTTGGGCTGGCTGTGCCCAGGGAAGTGTGCAGTCCTGGTCTGGCTGCAGAGCCTGTGCAGCTCTGCCAGGGCTGGTGTCCTTGTGCTAGACACTCTGTGAGCCCCAGGGCTGTGGCTGCTGGACAGGGTGGGCTGCTGAGGGTGGATCCCAGCTCTCCTGAGCCGGGGCTGTGGCTCCAGCTCGGTGTGGGGCTGGGACTGCCACAGCAGTGTGGGGAGGGGCGCCCTGCTGCAGCCCAGCTCCAGCTGCCTTCTCCCCACAGCTACGCTGTCTTTGCCCATGGCTGTGCCGAGTGTCCCCGCCTCACCTGTGGGCGTGAGGGCTGTGGCACCGAGTTCTGCTACCACTGCCGGCAGCCCTGGCACCCTGACGGCCCCTGTGCACCGGTGCCACCGACCCCCAGCCTGGCCACCCCCACAGCACAGCCGGAGGAGTTGGCCCACGGTGAGGCCCTGGCCCAGGGTGGGAGCAGCAGGGCTGGGGTTTGGCACAGTCCTGTGCCTCTGTGCCTCCTGCCTGTGGGGCTGCTGGAGGCAGGATCCAGAGTTCCCTCTGCTGCAATCTCACAGCCCCTGTGCCAGTTGGGCCGGGGTGTCTAGAGCGACCTCAGCTCCCCCCATGATTCCTGTGGGATGGGGAAGGCTGGGATGGATGCACACTGGGACAGGGACAGGCCTGGGACAGGCTGGGATGGATGCACACTGTTCTGTCCTGCTCCCCCATCCCATCTTGTCTGCCCCCAGCTGAGGCCGAGGACATCAAGGTCTGTCCTCGCTGCAGCGCCTTCATCATGAAGATCAACGATGGGAGCTGCAACCGCATGAACTGCACGGTCTGTGGCTGCCTCTTCTGTTGGCTCTGCCTGCAGGAGATCTCTGACGTGCACTTCCTGAGGTCAGTGCAGGGCCTTAGGGGCTGGGGGCTCTGACAGGAGCTGGGGGGGTCTGTGGGACTGCACTGGCCGAGGCTGGGGGCTCTGACAGGGTGGGGAGCTGGGATGGGGGCAGCCAGGCCCTGCCCCAGGTTTGGGGTTAGCCAGGGGGAGCAGGGTGGTCTGTGCTGCTGGGGCTGGCTGCTGGCACCCCGCAGGAGGCAGCTGGAGCTCAGGGCTGGGGGAGCCTGGCTGCCTGCTCTCAGGTGGGCTCATGGATGTCCCCTGACATGAGGCCAGGCTGTGCTGGTCTCTGCCTGCCACTCACAGAGTCCTTGGCTCAGCCCCACTGTGTCCCCACAGCCCCTCTGGCTGCACCTTCTGGGGGAAGAGGCCGTGGTCACGGACCCGGAGGATCCTGTGGCAGCTGGGCATGGTGCTGGGAGCACCCATGGTCATCTCCCTTGCTGCGGGTGTTGCTGTCCCTGTCATCACCATTGGGATCCCCATCTACATGGGTAGGAAGGTACTGCCAGGTGGTCCTGGAGTCCCTGTGGTCCTGCTCCCTGCTGAGCCTGGTAGCCCATGGCTCTTGGCCTGGAGAGACCTGCAGTGCTCCCTGCTGCCCTGAGCACATCCCTGTGCCACCCCTGACAGCCCACAGTCCTGCCTTGCCAGGACCATCTCCTGCCCCCAGCAGCCCCTGCCAGTGCAGGTGCTCAGGGTGGGCGAAAGGAGGAAGGGTTCTAGGGGGGCTTTCCAGGAACACCTGTGCTGTGGTGGAACTGCTGTTGTAGCTGTCCCTGAGGAGAGGGAGGGGTGTCTGGGTGGCTGTGGCTGGAGCTCTGCCAGGCTGGGAAGAGGCTGAGTCCCTGGGGCTGTGCTGAGGTCTTTGTAGAGCCCCTCACCTTTCTGTCTTGTCCTTGAGGTGCTGGGCCAGAGCCGGCGAAGCAGCCTCTCCGGGTGCCAGCAGTGCCTCTCTGTCACCAGCAGTGTCCTCCTGTCTCTCTTTGTGTCCCCTATCATAACAGCTCTCACTGTGGGTGAGTGCCGAGGGCACTGCCCACCTTGGGGTGGGACTGTGGCTCATGTCTGGGTCCGGAGGCAGCAGGCTGGGGCTGGGCAGTGACAGCTTGTCCACCCACAGGTGTTGGCGTGCCCCTGGTGCTCACCTACGTGTACGGGACCGTGGTGCTGTCGCTGTGCCGCAGCCGCTGGCGCTGCAGGGGCGGCCGCGCGCCCGGGGACCTCGGCGTGGTGGAGCTGGACAACCTGGCCAAGCGTGGGTCCCGCACAGCTGGCAGGCCTGGCCTGTGCCCTCCCTGCTCCAGCAAGGGGCAGGTCGTGGGAATGGCGTGCTGTCTCTCTCTCCGCAGTGAATGAGCTGTGGTCAGTGCTGCCCAGCCCCAGAGCGGGCGAGGACGGAGCTCCAGACCCTGCTGCCTCCCTCCCCAGCAGCAGCCGCAGTCCACGCCCGGGGCCGCTGTGGCCAGAACGGGACAGCCAGTCAGCCAGCACAGTGGCCCTTGCGGGGAGCATGCTGAGCGAGGGCCAGGACACCTCTGACAGGTAGGCATGGTGCCCAGGGGGCAGGGGGTCGCACATCCCTTCCAAACAGTCCCCTGCTGTGCTGAGCAGGGACAGGGGTGTTCCCCGTTGGGCTGCTGCCCTCAGGCCGGTGTCTGTCTGCAGGGAAGGTGTTACCATCGAGGTGGAGGTGTCGGTGGAAGCAGTGCCACGTTCTGCCCGGCAGCAGAGCCTCAGCAGTGCCCTGTCTGGGCAGAGCCTCTCTGGGGACTCCCTGGGAGCCACCAGTGACAGGGGCAGCTCCGTGGGTGTCCCTGTGGAGTGATGGGGGCCTGAGGGGGAGAGTCATGACCCACACACAGGCCCTGTGCCCTCCTGTGGCAAAGCCAGTCCCCCTCTGCCAGCACACCCAGCCCTGGGAGCTGGGTCCTGGGTGGGTGCCAGCTGCACCCAGCACTGCTGCACCCTGCACTAGCCCTGCCCGCCCGTTTCCCAGAGGCACCACTAGGAAATAAAGCTGCTTTCTGAGGGTCCCTCTGTCTCCTGTGGCAAAACTCCCCTGAGAGCACAGCCGCCTGGCAACCCAGTGGTGTGCACAACAGGCATCACATCTGCACCTGTGTGAGGAAGAGGCCACCCAGACATGCAGGGGTTACCTGGAGTGGCCTCTGTCCTGTCTGTACCAGCTGACCTGCCCCAAGAGCAGGCTGCAGGGTTAGGGGAGGGCAGCAGCCCCCCAGCTCCCATCTCTGGTGCTGATCCCCACAGGGATCCATCCTGCAGCAAGGCCAGTGTGGAGGGACCACCACGTGCTGTAGGTGGGGACCTATTGCCAGATGGGTTGCATAGTCTCAGGCCCTGGGATCCTTGCCACTCTCATGCTGCTGCAGCATCCTGGGGAGAAAAAGCTGCTTCTGAATGTTTTGCTACTCCTGAATGTTATGCTGCTCAGAGTTGGGCAGTCACAGAGTGAGTAAAGGATTTGGGTTGGAAGGGAACTTAAAGCTCATTGCTGTCCCTTGCCATGGGCAGGGACACCTTCCACTAGACCAGGTTGTTCCAGGCTTTGTCCAATTTGGCCTTGAACACTTCCAGGGATGGGGCAGCCACAGCTTCCCTGGGTAACCTGTGCCAGGGCCTCACTAGGGAAGGATTTCTTCCCAATACTCCATTTAACCCTGCCCTCTGGCAGTGGGAAGCCATTTCCCCTTGCCTGTCCCTCCATCTTTCTTGGAGCCCCTTTAGGCACTGTGACTCTAAGGTCTCCCTGGATCCTTCTCCAGACTGAAATCCCCTGCTGTCCCAGCCTGTCTCCATAGGAGATGAGGTTTGTGAATTGGCTCACCTGCACAGCTTCCTTCAGCTGCTCTGGGATTCCCACATGATGGGGCTGTGCCTTTGGCAGTGCCTTGCACTACAGATCTTCCCTTTTAGAAGGTGAACCCCACCCTTCTGGTCATGGGCTGTTGTCTTGGCTTCTGCAGTTCAGTCTGTCCCTCACCAGCACAGGTTCTGCCTCTCCTGGCACCTTTGACCCCTTCCCTGGCAGCCTCAAGCTTCAGCTCCCCAGCCTGTCTGGTGGCTCTGCAGTGAGTTGTCCAGTCCTGAACTGCTCTGGTGTCTGGAGTGTCCAGGCTGGGCTCCTGCAGCCCTGTGTGTCTGGTGCTTCAGAGCCTCACACAACCCAGTGCTGCAGTTGGATGTGCTGCTCAGGCTGTTTCCATGTTCCCCTGGAATGGGGCTGCCTGAGGAGACCTGTCAAGACTTTTTTCCTTTGCAAAAGTGGGTTTGTTCTCAGCACAACATCCACTTGCCAGGTGGGTTTATCTCAGGATCACTCTGGGAAGGGGCTGCTCAGTACCTCACGCTTCCTCCCGAATATCAACATGCTGGTCAAGGCTACTCCAGGTTTTGAATAAACAGAATGAATTAGTCACAGCAACAAGCAGTCCTAAAGTATTAGTTATTTCTGCAGTCCCTAAGAGCCCAAGCTGAGGCAGCTTTGCTTGGTGACATTAAAACCAGTTTGCCTCAATTACCATGTGCTGTCATCCTGTTCCTGCTGCCAAGCATCCATCTCCAGAGGGTTTGGTTTTAAACTTTGTTCCTGCTCATTAAGGTTTGTGATGCAGTCTCCAGTCTCTGTGGAGTCCCCAAAATGGCTCTGATTCATGGTGGCCTCACATTAGTAACCTGTAGACCATTTTCTGTGTGCTCTGTTGATGTTTTATCATGCTGATTTTTACTCAAAATGCTCTGTGGTGGGTCCTGTGCCACAGCAAAGGCCCTCAGAGTTGCAGGTGTTTGCCTTGCCTTGCTGCAGCTGCACAGGGAGTAGATGCAGGGGTGCTGTGGCTTCCTGGCAGGCTCAGTGCTGGCAGCTCACCAGGAACAGGAGCACAGGGTCCCAGGGCTGTGCAGGGACGTGCCCTGGTCACCTCCAGTGCTGGCTCTGGCCTGGCTGTCACAGGGGCCCCAGGATGGTCAGACAGGAGTGCCTGAGGTCCAGGGGACCCCCTGGCAGCAATGGGGTCTGCTGCCCACAGAGCTTCTGGCTTTCTGGAATCCTGGGGCAGGTGGGACAGCTCCAGGCTGTGGGGGAAGGAGGGACTAGGAGAAAGAACAAGCATGGGAAATGCACATAAAAGGCACCAATTGTGTGTGAAAAGAAATAATGGATCACCACAGAGTGCTCTTCTCTTCCAGTGGGCTCTTTCTGCTACACAGGGAGAGCCCACCTGTACAGCCCACACCCTTCCATCAGTGTTTTACAGCCCAGGGCTGCGCTCCTGCCGGAGCAGGTATTGACAGCCCTTGTCCGGGCTGTGCATCGGGGAGGAGCTGCCTCTTGACTCACCTTGACAGAAGGTGCAGCTCTATGGGTGCTATGGGCAGGTGAGCTCTGAGGCGTGCCTGGTACCCCTATCCCTTGAGCAGACACAGACTTTCTCCAGAGGCTCATGTCTACTCTGAGACATCTCAGAAGGGCCATCCTGGGGAAACTGGGAGCCACAGGCAAGAACCCTGCAGTGATCCAAGACCACAGGGACAAATGTTCTCCTCCCCATCCCACCTTCCTCACTTCCCCCTCCAGGAAAGAACCAAGGACCAAAACCACACCTGTATTTTCTGGTCTTTTAGTTTGAAAAAAGTATTGATTGAAAGTGTACAACTGAACACGGCGTGGCTGCAGCACCACCGCCAGATTGTTTCACAAAAAAAACCAGAAAGGGCCTTAAATAATCGGGTGCAGATTAAAAAAACCTCAACAGTGAAAAAGTTCTTCCCTCCAAACAGAAATTCACAGGCACAGAAATGGCAACAACCACATGGAGACAATGGGGGGACATCCTCCTCCTCCTCCTCAGCAGACTGCGGTGCAGCGCTCCCGGGCGCGGCTCATCCCGGCTCCCTCTTTGGAATGGTTACGGATGAACAGTGCGACATGCCCTTGCTAACCAGACCCGCCCCACCCCCCGACCAGGACACGGACAAACAAGGCCTCTGCTAAGGCTAAAAAAAGGACAAGACCTGCAGTCTTGAGTTCAGCATGGGTAAGAAACGAGAGTCTGGTGAGCACAGCCCAGTCCCCAGGTGGGCCCTGCTACTCCAGTTTGGCCTTCTTGGTGCTGTCCCCACCGTTCTCCTCTGCTGGTGCCGCTGCCTCCCCCATTTTCCGCTTCCCACTCTCAGCAGGTGAGTGTGTGTTACGGGGTTTGAAGCTGATAATGATGCAGGTCATGTTATCGCAGCCGGTGCCGTCCCCTGAGGTGTCTGGAGCCAAGCACTGATCCAGCAGCTGGGGAGAGACGGGGCAAGTCAGCAGAGAGAACAGACACACACTGGGACGCCACCCTGAGGCACTGGGCCCGTTCCAGCACCTGACAGTGGTCAGGGGCTGCCAGGCCAGACCCGTGCAGGAGGAGTCCAATGCTATTCCCACTGGACAAGGGACAGAGATGGCCTCGGCAGCCCCAGGTTTCTGAATGTGACAGAAACTCATTTGGCTGGACAGCACCCCTGGGGTCAGACACTGGCTGGAGTGCCCAGGGAACCCATCTGAGGGAGTGGGAGGGCAGAGCCAGGCACTGAGCCAGGATGCAGGAATGGCACGTTGCTGGAGGGACAGCAGAGCTCTCCCTCTTACCTCTTCTACGATGGAGGAGAGTGGCCGCAGCACTCCATTCTCATCCTTTTGGGTGATCTTCGACTGGATGAAATCCACCACTTCCTGGCTGCTCATCACGTTCCTGCAGAGCAGAGAGGTCAGGAAGGCAGGCAAAGGCAGCACACATGCCATAGTGTCCAACAGGCCTTCCTCAGGCTGAGCTCTGGAGAAAGGCTGGAGCAGGGATGCCCCAGAGGCACAACAGCTCCCTCACCACTCACCAGATTCCATCACAGGCAATGACCATGAAGTCGTGGTCATCGTTTATTGTCAGCACTTTGATGTCAGGCAAGGCAGAGATCATCTGCTCTTCTGGAGGGAGGTTCTTGTTCCGCTTGTAGAAGTGATCCCCTGTGGTGGGGAGGAAGATGTCTGGGCGCAGGCAGTGCTGTGCCCTGCCACAGGACATTCCCCGTGGGATCAGTGAGTGCTCCCACAACCTGGGATCAGGCTGTGGGTCACAAAGCAGAGGAACCATTGCAGGTTCCAGGTGTAAGCTCTGGCAAGCCCAGGGAAGAGGGGTCTTGGCCAGCTCAGCCCGTCTTTACTCCAAACCAAGTGCCCCTTCCCCACCTCCTGGGGCCAACAGCACACCTCTGAAGAGGCTGGGGCTGCGCTATCCCTGGAAGTGTGTAAGGCCAGGCTGGATGGGGCCTGGAACAACCTGGTCCAATGAAGGTGTCCCTGCCATGGCTGTGGCTGGAATTGGTTGAGCTTTAAGGTCCCTCTTCCCACCCAAACCACTCCAGGGTTCATTTTATGATTCAAAGTTCCCTTGAGAAAACTGGCCCTCAGCACTGACTAGCAGCTTATCAGGAATCATCCTATGAAGGGACTGCCAGGGCCACCACAAAATAGCAGGTGGGAATGCCAGTGTCTCCCTAGACAAACTTGTTATGAGGTGTGTTTTATATCTTTACACTAAGATAATGATTTCAGTGGTTTGGGTCCTTCTGTACACACTCAAATAAATGGGTTCAAACTAACATGAAGCCAGGTCCCCAGGAAGCAACACACTCAATAACCCAGTAAGCAGGAAAAGTCCTGTTTCAGAGGCATCAGTCTGGTTTTGGGACAGTTTACATGAGGTGGTTTCTGACAACGCAGCTGCTGGCACAACAGTCTGGGATGTGTCAGATGCTGCTTTCCACTGATGTCCAACTGTTTCTCAGCTGTTTTCCCCAATTAGACTGAAATCTCCCATCAAACATGGAAGAGGTTTCACTCATCTCATTAAAAACTGTTCCACAACCTCAGTGGCTGGCAGTGCTGTCAGCGTGGCTCTCCTGAGGCCAGGCCTGCCAGCGTCCCCCCTCCCTGCTTACCGATGGCCCTGGAGAGGTTGAGGCCGCCGTTCACCCTTCCATCCATGGTGACCTTGCCACCAGCATTCTTTATCCTGGCCAGCTCCACCTCATCCTCTGGCTTGTGGTCGTAGGACATGTCGACGGCCTTGCCGCCCTCCGACACGACGCAGCGCGAGTCCCCGGCGTTGGCCACGATCAGCTGCTTGCCCCGGATGAGCGCCACCACAGCCGTGGTCCCGCTGTCTGAGCCAGGCTGCAGGAGACAATTCTGGTGAGATTTCTCTGTCTGTCTCCCTGTCAGGTCATTAAGGGAACCAGCACCAGCTGCACAGCCCCAGCAGTGTCCCAGATCCCAGGGTGCTGCATCGCACTCCGTGAGCACACATGGAACAATGGAGAAGGCGTGAGGGAAATGGCAAACACCAGGAGTGTGTTCACTGAGGGGCAGGGTTAGGCAACACCTCCGTCCCAGTCTCACGCAGTGTGGTGGGGGTCAGGGTTCTGCAGCATTCCACAGGGTCTGTACCCTCTGTTCCCTGTTGGAACGTGCTAATTCCAACCCCAGCCCAGCCTGAACACATCCCCACTTCAAGACAGGACATTTCCCCAAAGGCAGAAATTGGCACTTTGGAAGCCATTTCCCTTTTCCTGGTCCGTTGGAACGTGCTAATTCCAACCCCAGCCCAGCCTGAACACATCCTCACTTCAAGACAGGACATTTCCCCAAAGGGAGAAATTGGCACTTTGGAAGCCATGTCCCCTTTTCCTGACCCCCTGGGTCCCTGGCCTGCCTGACTGCACCATCATGGGCTGAAGAGCCACAGCCCTGCCTGGTGAGGAGTCATGCTATTCCCTGGAGCAGTGGTGCCAGCAGAGCCCTCCTGCTCTTGCCCACGCTCTCCTCCACAGCGCTTTCCAAGCACCTCACACCCAGCAGCAGGATCAGCCTCTTTGGTCTCAACCTGCCATCCAGATCCAGGCCCATCCCTCAGCTTTTGCACAAACCCAGGCTGTCAGCAGCTCCCTCAGCCTCAGGAGAGTGCACAGGATGTTCCGTCCCCACCTGGGAACAACCCCTGGCTGAGTCTCCCAAGTGCCCCTGGCTCCACACTAAGCTGCAGAACACAAAACCAGGGTGTGCACCTCCTCTTTCCCCTCCATGCCCGGTAACAACATTTCCTCCTCTTCATCCTCATCCTCCTCTGCTTCTTCAGTGTCATCTTCATCATCTTCATTCTCTGCCTCTTCACTGCTGTAACCGTCCTCGTCCTCGCTACATTCCTACAAGAAAGGAGAGATACCACAGGAGTCACACAGGACCCTTGGTGCTGTCCCCCCGCTGGTCCTCCATCCTGGGGACCAATGGTCAGTTCCCCCAGAGGTGTGAGGTGACCTGGCACATGTCCCCACACTTGATGGCTACATCCAGAGCAGCTGGTATCACTACAGCAGTGGATGAAGGGATGGTGCATGCAGCAGGACCAGGGGCTATCAGCTATGGCTGCTGCAGGATGAGGGTGTGTCCTTCAGGGTTAGCTCAATAAACACAAACATTCCCATGGGATGGCCTCAAAGGATCAGCCTGAAACACCTGCTCCTAGGAACACACCTAGGATGAGCCAGAGGCTCGTCTCAGGTACCACCATAAGCAATGCATTCTGCCCAGCCAGAAGGCCACTCTGTTCCAGTGCTGTTTCCTACCTCACTGTCTTCCTCCTCTTCCTCAACCTCATCTGACTCATCCTCACTGTCCTCAAAAAATTTGGATTTGGTTGTGCGCTGGGGCTTTCCCGTGGAGGAGCAGGAGGGCCCGGCCTCCCCAGTAGAAGAGGTGACGGCCTCGTCACCTTTGCCTAGTTCAGGCTTCTGCAGAGCAGGGCTGTTGCCTCCAGCGCTGGCTTTGTCTGAGGTGGAGGAAATACCCGTGATTTCTTCGTCTGGCTTCCCGTTCTTCCTCTCCTTGTGGTCGGGAAGCTCCCCTGGGTCAGCCTCTCCATTCATATTTGACTCCCCATCATGCTGCTTGCCTGTCCCCTCCACAGCGTTATCCCCAGCTGCAGCTACAGACTTGGCTTTGAGGTTCTTGGTGCAGTTTTGTCCATAACGTGTGAGAAGCTCCTCGATGGTCATTGTGGCTTCTTCGTGCAGAAGAGCAGCTTCCTCATTATCCACTGCAAATGGAAGAGGGAGGGGACAAGGACAGAGAGCGTGAGAGAGCAGAACACCCAGCACACTGTGTCCTGTGCTGAGCTGCCCCAGCTGAGGCTGCTGCTGGCAGTCCCAGCAGTGCTCCCCAGGCTGACTCTGAGCCAGGCCTGTGCCCTCACACAGCTCCAGATGCTACAGGTGAGCAGGATGGGGACAGCAAGGCCACAGTTCTGACCACAGCACAGCCTGCCAGTGCCCCCAGTGCCCCAGAGCCAGGCTTCCTGGCCAACTGACAGCACCACAGAGCGTTTACATCAGGCATGGGGGCTGGTGGTAGCACAGTGTGCACATCAGGTGTGTGGCTCACTTGCCCAAGCACAAGCTCCTTGGGAGCTGCAGGGAAGCAGAGCCACCACTTCCATGTGAAGGTTTGGTCATTAATGCTGCAGCTAGGAGCAAGAGAACAGCTGAAACACCCCAGGGATCCCCACCAGCTTTCATTTGGACAGGTACAACAGGTGACAGCACAGCTTTGGCCATCTCCCAGGTGGGACCAGACAAAGTGGGATGACTTTCCCCAGTGACCATGGGCCAAACACCACTGCTTCCTTACTGACATCCCCCTTGCATATAGTTTGCTTTGCTATTTAACCCCAAAAGGAAAACAAATACAGATAGCCCAAATGCTCCTGAAAATACAGAACAAAAAGAAAGAAAACTCAACCACCCACCCACCCACTTCATCCCTGGAGTGAAAAAAAACCCCAACAAATTCAGCATTTCCAGATTACATATTGTTCAAGGTGACAGGATCACACTGCATCTGTCTCAAGGCTGGTCACAAGGTACTCAGTGGGAGCAGCACAGGATTCCACCCCAGGAAACACCTCCTGGGCTGGCAGCCACTTGCTGGAGGAACACTTGCTTCTTTGTGGGAAACTGCTGAAAAGACCAGGATCTGCTTCAATCCTATCTGCACTTGGTGGCTGCCACCAGCCAGGGGGAGCTGAGCACACCACATCATTTCCCTCCCACAACTGAGTGCAGCTCAGAATTCCTGACATATCCTGGAACCCTGCAACCCTTGGAGGAAGCTCTACAGAAAATGGTGACAGGCTGTTTTGTTATCCATAGCATTAAGCTTGCAAATGGATAAAGATTCCCCCCCTAGCACCAGCCCAAAGCCATGGATAATGCTAAGGGGCAGTAGCTCAAGTCAGCCAGAATTTAACTGAGAAACGGGGACAGAAAACCTTGTGCCCAAGGAAACTTGACCCTGCTGCTCTACATCCCTGTCCCGGAGCTGCAGCCTTGTCTGTTCAGTGGCTTCTGACTTACCATCATCTTCATCAGCAACTTTCTCCTTCTCATCTTCATCGTCCTGTGGCCGCCCAGCCATTTGAGAGAGCTCCTTAATCACCTCCTCTGTGGTGAGCTTGGCATCAATGGCCAAGAATGCATCTTCCAGGGCCTGTGTGTGAACACAGACATGAGTGGGCAGCTGCCCCTGCCCTACAGGATCCTGCCTGCCCTGCTGTGCAATCCAGTCTCTTCCAGCTTGCACACTGTAACTAATCACAGCACGGCTGTACCTGGCAGGCACCTACAGGCTTCTCCTGATCCAACACCCTGCTTCAGCAGGGACACCCAGGACTATGCCCAGACAGGTTCTGGACACCTCCAAGAATGGAGACTCCATCACCTCCCTGGACAACCCACACAAGGGCTTTCCTCTGTGCTGGCACTCAGTCCAGGGCAGAGCTGGCTCCTCACCTTTTGCAATTTGCCTTCCTTGTAGGCCTTCTGGTCTTTGATGATCTCAGGGAGGTACTTGGCACAGTACAGGGCAACTTCTTCTCCTGAAAAAAGAGCAGAAACTATTTAAAGAGGCTGCTCCTTCCAGACAGAGCCTGCTCTTGAGCAGCTGAATTCCTGAGGTAAATCCTGGGACACAAGCCAGAGCTGCTCCAGACACAGAAGCTGAGTGTGGGGATCCTGCTTACACCTTCCCAGTAGGATGTGCAGATGGCCCTGGCAAACCTCACAGCACCAAACCACCAGGTTTGGCCACAGCTGTGAACTTCCTGACAGGGAGCTTAGGCTGACTCTTTAGGTCTAGCCTACCTGGAAATCTTTAATTTCACGTGTCAGTGAAAGCAGAGGGAAAGGGAAGCTTTTGCTCACTGTAGGTTCTATTGGAGCATTACCAATGTGCAGTGAGCACATAAGAAGTGTTCTGTCTCTCTGGAACACACTTGGTGTGTGTTCCAGACCAAGGGCAATGAGATCCCAGAGACTGAGATGAACCTCTCAGGAGATAGGGCAGTCACTTGGTACAGGAAAGAGCACAGCAAGATAAACAGCAGCCAGAACACTGTGCTGAGAGCACAGGGGATAATCAGTACTGAGAGACAGCTCAAGTCAAGTGCTCATCCTAGAACAGCTGAGAGATTTTTAGAAGCCAGAAACTCCCCCAGCTTGGTAAGTAATGGTGTCAGGTGTCATGGAAAAGGGCATGGGGGCATTTGTTTAGATCCCTAAGGTGCTATTAAGAGAGAAGGAAGAGTAAACATTGAGGGATGATGAATTTCTGTAGTTTATCTTGATCAGGGCAAGAAAGAGTAGTATGAGTTGTAAGAGATCACTACTCATTGAGGTTTTTACATGAGCAAAGAACAGTGTGGGACACAGGAGCGTGGACGTGGCTCACACCTCACAAAGAATAAAAATTAGAGCAAGAAACTGAGAAATAAATGAAATGACTGCATACAAAGAGGGAGAGGAGCGGGGCAAAGCTGCAGGCAGGTGGAGGGTCTCACTGCAGGGTCCAGGAACATCCTGAGACTGTGCAGGACCAATCATTCCCTGTCACAGTACAAAGAAATAGCAGTGTGGGTGGCAGGGCAAGCCAGAGCCTACCTGCACCTGGGGCTTTCCTGCAGGTACAGCCAGAGCCACGTGGGCTCCTTTCCTTTGGCCTACAGGAGGGTTTTCCACAGGATGGACCAGCCACACAACTCCTGATCTTCCTGCTGCACATCCCAACTTCCCTGCCCTCCTCTGAGCCCAACAGAGACTGTGCAGGCAGCTGGGCATCAGGAAGAGCTGTGCAGGCAGGAGCAAAGCTCTGTGAAGGAATGGGGAGCAAGGGAAGTGAGAAGAAAGCAGCAGCCAGCCATCAGTTCAGCAAAGGGAACATAGTGGGAAGCAGAGAAGTGGGGAGATCGGGAGAAAGACAAACACTGACTTTTCCAATGTACCTGCAGAGAAGGGATCAAGTGGCCATTGAGAGAACAGAAACAACCAAATGGCTGCTGCTACACAGTGCTGCAAAGCATTCCATGATACAGGGAACAAAGGGACTGGCTCTGACCTGGGAACACTGGAGAGGACCTCTGACAAGGGCCTAGAGTGACAGGACAAGGGGGAACGGCTCCACATTGACAGAGGGCAGTGTTAGAAGGGATATTAGGAGGAAAGTCTTGCCTGTGAGGGTTGTGACGCCTTGGCCATTCTGTTTTCTCCAAAAACACCTCTTGGAGGGAGGTGAAAAACTGTTAGTTGTCTCCATGAGATGGAAGCTGAAGGACAGTGATGTCCTCAGTGCAGACCCCAAGTGCCAGCTGAGGCTCAAGGTCAGCGTTTGAATAACAGATCTCTTGGTCAAACACTACTAATCTCTGCAGGGCCAGCAAACAGCAGGAACCAACACCAGCCTCTAACAGGTACAGCACAGCAAAGAGTGTGCTGTGGGTCAGGTAGACTGATCTTGGGAAGCAGCACTGTGACCTGCAGCTGCTAACAGACACAAATCCCTCTCACTTGCTCTGTCCATTACTGCCCCAACCCTTCCAGCCCCATGGGGGGGGCCAAGAAAGGACTGCTGTGGTTTAACCCCAGGGGGCAACTAAGCACCACCCAGCCAGGTGCCCATCTCTCGAGGAGCTGGGCAATGGATTGCAAGAGTAAAAGGCAGGAAGCCCTTGAGCTGAGAGAAGCTTAAAACAATCATAATTTTTTAAAAACAGTGAAAAGTCAAATAGCAGAGAGAGAGGAATAAACCTCTCAGACGAGCAATGCAAGATACATGTCAGTGAAGACATGTTGTTAAAATAAAGGCACAGGTACACAGCAATAGGGACTGAGCAAACACTCCCTGCCCTCCACTCAAGGGGCAGAGTGCCCAAATATCCTCCTCCAGAATCTGGGGGCAGGGAGGCCAGAGCACATAAAAAAAGAAGATGGGGAAGGTAAAAACTGGCCAAATTGCTTCAAACTTAATAACTACTGCATCAATAAAATCACACAATAGTAGGGGATGGGCAAAAGCTGTTCTTCTAATTCAGATTCAACTATATCCATGTCCTTCCTGATATGGTTTGTCCAGGGAGAGCTGTAGAGATTCAGTAACTAGAAAACTAAAATATGAGTTAGAAACTCATGCCAGTGCTTTGGCATCCCATGCCTTTCCCTAATGTCTATCTCAGATCTTCCCTCTTGTATTTAAGAACCCCAAACACAATACTTAATGTCCCATACTAACAGGGATGTTATGAGTCTCCAAAGCCTCTCTAAAACCCAGCACGTGGTGTAAGGCCTTGGCAGCTGAGAAACAAACACCCTGAGCTCAGAGGAGAACAGATGGTTTGATACTCTTCATTCTTGACCCATTCTTGGTAGATGCTCCTTATCTTTATTTTTGCCTGACACACACAGAGTTTCTGAGGTGAGTAGCTCCTGATCCCTCCATCCCAGTTGCTTGTCATTCCCTGCCTCTCAGCACCAACTCATCATCCCCACATTCTCAGAGACACCCTTCAGGATATCAGTGACTGCTCCACATGGGTCTCTGCACACTCTAAGGTGAAGTTCAGGAAAAAAAAAGTAATTTCAGGATATGAAATACATTCTTCAGAGTGAGATGACCTCTTTGGAAGAGCTACATCTGCAGCAGTGACAGTCACAAACTGGACACTGTTACAGAGCCAGTGAACAGGAGGAAACAGGCAGCTCAGTTCACCTACTGCACACAGATTTTCAAAGACCTTTCAAATAAACCATCAAATGCTTTCCATACTAAGCTGCCACAAGAAAAGCAGGGAGGTTAGATAGGAGCAGTTTTCAGAATGGGGGATGGCCATGGGGAGAGCTCCTTGAAAAGCTGGGTTGTTCAACATCTACATAAATTAGCAGGAAAAGAGGTCAGTAAACCATGATGGATCATTCTGGATGATCAAAATTAAAATAAGTTGCAAAGATCTTGACAGGATCTTTAACAGCAGGATCTTGAGCTCTTACATTCTATTGGCAGAGCAAATTCTATAATATTATTAGCAATAATATTTAATAGCAATATTCAGTCATACAAGCAGAGAGAAGCTTTGGACTCCTCTTGACTGCAATAAAAAAGACACGGAATTCAAAACTAAAAGTGAAAAGTACTACCAGAGTGATTATTCACTCATTCCTTGTGTCATGGATACTGCAGTGAAATTATCAGGCAGCAGATTTAACCATATCTTTTTCAAATAATGATTCTATGCAAAATGCACAGTGTAAACAATCACCAAACATAGAAACTTTCTTAAAATGCAATTAGACAAATTTGTGAAGAGTTAGCTCATCCAGAAGACTCCACTATGTCTCCAGGATGGAATGGCTGCAACCTCCAGTTTAAGGAACTGGGAACAGGGAATGGATCTGCCTGTTTTGATTTTCACTCTCTCCTTAGGCAACCACTAGAACACAGCGTCTAGAGTCAATCTCAGGTGATTTTTCTTACCACTTTTTCCTCTGTGACTCTCCTGTCCAGCTTATCCACCATAAAAACAGCCATTCTCAAAAGGTATAAAAGATGGAATACAAATCTGATTTCAATTTCAGATCAAACCCTGACGTTCTTCCTACGACCCCTAAGAGTTCAGAACCTCTGCTGATGGCATCTATGAAAGAAAATGCTTCCATCAAGGAGCAGAATTCCTAGGAACAGATGGGTGCCCCAGACAGCCCCGAGGGGTCACACTGAGGGACAGGACAGAGCAGAGTGGACGCAGTTACCTCCGTGTCCATCGTAGACAGAGAACATGGCTGTTTCACTGTCCAGCTCGGGAATGCAGTTGTGGGCATCCTGAAAGAGAGAGCAAAGGCCTGAAATGACAGGGATTGCATTAGACTCATAGAAAATCACAGGAACACAAATTTGTTTGGGTTGGAAAAGCCCTCTGAGACCACTGAGCCCAACCATTGCCCCAGCACTGCCAACCCAAAGTGCTGTCCCATGCCCCCAAAGTGCCACATCCACAATGCTTTTAAACCCCTCTAGGGACGGGACTCCACCGCTGCCCTGGCCAGCCTCTGCCAGGGCTGGACAAACCTTTCCATGAAGAAATTGCTCACAACAGTCAACCTGAACCTGCCCTGGCACAGCTTGAGACTGCTTCCTCTTCTCCTGTCCACTGTTTCCTGGGAGACAAGCGTGACCCCCACTGGCTGCACCCTCCCGTCAAGGAGGTGCAGAGAGTGACAAGGTCCCCCTGATCCTCCTTTTCTCCAGGCTGAACCCTCCCCAGCTCCCTCAGCCACTCCTCAGACTCCTGCTCCAACCCCTTCCCCAGCTCCACTGCCATCTCTGGGCAAAGCAGAAGGCTCAACACCACCACGAGCCATGGACAGAGCACAGCCCTTCTCTCCATAAGGTCTCTGTGGAGCAGCCAGCTTGGAGGAAGGCACCCCTGTGACTTTTACAGCCTGAACTCCTTCCCCCATGGGCAAGCAAACCCACCTTGGCTATTGCAATGCAGAGGCTGGAACAGATGGCCAGGCTGAACCTTTCTCCTAGGCCCTTCCCTGCCCAGCTAACCCCCAGGCACTCCTTCAATCCAGCCCTCAGCACCTGACACATCCCACACTCTGTGGTCAGGAAGAACACGTATCCTGTAATATGTTCAATAATGTGATCTTTTCTGTGGTTCCTCACCTTCAATGTGCTACAATTGCCCCAAAACACTGTGCTTACTCCAAGACAGCAGTCTCAAATACCTGGATGTGTCTATGCTGCCAGCAATATTCCAAAATTTACACATACACACAGAACTAGATCACAGCCCAGCAGCCACTGAGCTCTACTGCTTTTTTAGGTACGACTCCTTAGATAAGGTCTCTTCGCTCTCCAGAGTTCCAGTTTTCTGTAAAAAGAGAACTTTGTTCCTTGTTTAGGAAACAGGAACAGTGAGGTTCTGGGTTTATGTAGCACTCTTTGCAATGGAACTGCTGGCACTGGGATGAAAAAAGCTTCTGAACAGGCAAGTGACCATCTGAGTTCAAAACAAGTAATGACTGAATGGTAATGCAGGAAATTTCCCCAACTCTCACTGGAAAGAGCAAATGAAAACAGAGATAAACCAAGAAGCAGTATTTTAGTGCTCACTTTTCTGAGCATTCACAGAAGCCAGTGAGAGAGTGAACCCCCAACACAGTAAGTGGGATAAGCCCCAGGTGACCAAACAGCAGCGTAATTAAAGAGATGCAAATGCTGCTGTGGAGGAAACCCAGCACTGGCACCAAGACCAGCCCGTGCTGCCCTTGCTGAGCCCCTCGGAGCCTGTCCTGACCTGTCCCCTCACTGAGCCCCACCCGAGGGGCAGCTGGCAGGGCTGGCACAGCAGGGCAGGGCTCAGCTCCCAGCGCCCCGGGCTCACTCTGCCCGCGGGGCACAGCCAGGCCCTGGCACTGCCAGCGCCACCAGCACAGCTCTGAGCCCTCCACGTGCTGAAAGAGCCCACAAAGGTTCCCAAAGTCGCTCCTGCTGCCCTGGGAGCCCTCACTCTGCCCAGCCCCCTGCGTGGCTACTGTAACAGTGGTGAAGAACTGTGTCTGAAACATCAAGCACCCAATTCAGCTGAAATGAGCAAGGAAATTAACAAATTAACCTGAGCGCTCATTTAACAAATCGCCATATTTTGAACCAAACTCTCAGTTTTTGCAGCTTTTGTTCTAGGCCTGGGAAAGGAACAAAGCTGCAAACTGGGCCATTGGTGTCACAATGCGGGGGGCTGAGACAGTCAAAGCAGGAGCAGAGTTGGGGGGCACAGGATGTGCTTGGCTGGGGCATCTCCAACTACATCCCAGAGCACTCTGGACCATGAAACTGACTTCAGCCCTTTTCTGTGTTGCTCCTAGTACCTAATACAATTTGGTTTTGTATCCTTATCCTTGGGGTCCCTCATCTGCCCCAAACATTTCCTTACTCCCAAAATAATCTCTCTGGACTAAGCTACAGTGCTTTCTTCAGAGGCCTGTACACCCACCTCACTTGAAGGCTCCTAAAACCCAAGTACCATGTGACAAAAAGCTCCTTTACACCCAAAATACCTGTGTCTTACAGGTGCACACTCTGACTGGCTTCACCAACACACACAGAACAACAGCATTAAGCACAAACATTTGCTCAGGACTTTCTCCAAGCTTTGTAGAAGAGCAAAAGTGCAACTCAACATGAAGAGAATGAAAAAACAAAACAAGGTAAGAGAGAGCAGAACACAGAGTGCTGGAATGCAAGAAAATTGACTGCTCAGCTGTGTGTAAAACACACATTTCGCTCCTATCAGGCTCAGAAGCAATCTGCAGCAGGTTCAACTCCTGCCATCTGCGTGTTTCTTGGGACAACTCAAGTAAACCATGTGCACACTGATGGCCTCAGTGCTGCCTCTGCCAGCACAGACAAGCCAGAGATGTCGGGCAGGGCAGAACCCACATCTGTAGCCTCTGCACAGGTACCAGCGACAGCCCCAGGTGAGTGAAGGCAGAGCCCTGTCCCAGCTGTGGGAGGGCTGAGTGAACCCACCACACCATAAACCAGGGTCACTCTGCCCCCCCTCATCCCAGCCTGGCCCCTCACACACCCAGCTCTGTGCAGAGGGGTGCCAGAGCTGCTTACACACCCAGCTCTGTGCAGAGGGGTGCTGCTGGCCCCTCACACACCCAGCTCTGTGCAGAGGGGTGCTGCTGGCCCCTCACACACCCAGCTCTGTGCAGAGGGGTGCTGCTGGCCCCTCACACACCCAGCTCTGTGCAGAGGGGTGCCAGAGCTGCTTACACACACGTTAATCCCTTTGAGGTTGCACTCAGTGCTCCAGCAATGTCCCTGTGCCACTGGCAAGGGCCAGCTCAGACCCTGCCAGACAGCTCCACACACATCCTCTGAGTGAATCTCAGGAGCACAAGCACCAATTCTGCATCTTCCTGAGAACCAGAGCCCAGGGATGCACACACAGAGAGGAGGAAGCACCTCTGGGCACTGATTTGTCACCTGTATGATTGCTGTTGCAGTCCAAGAGACAGTGACGTGTCTGACAAAATGGCTTATAGACCTAGAGCAGCAAAAATTCAATGCCTGACAGCTGAATGGGACATCTTCTCCAAACCAGCCACAGGGCTACGAGCAAACACTGAGAGATGTACCTGGGGTGGCTGCAGGGAGCAGGATGAATCCTTAGTGAATTCAGCTGTTAGCTGGCTGCCCAGAAGGGAAAAGAAAGCAGCACATTACAGGTACTCAGAGTGCCTGAAGCTCACAGACCTGCAGGGCCAGCAGCCCCATACTGCCCTCACACCAAGCAAGAGCTCTAAGGGCAGTTCCTGCAGCTTCCTGCACTGGGGGGACGCGGGCAAACACCTGGATCCTCAGCCAGGTGTGGGTCTGGGCAGCTCATCTGCCCACAACGAGCCCAGCAAAGCCAGGACTGGCAACAGGAGACTGCGAGCAGCCACGGGAATTCTTCCTACAGATTTTCCTATAAATAAATAAAAATAGAGAGGAAACACAGCAAGACACCGACGCTTCATTTCAGGGGAGAAAACCAGGCATTTCCCCTGAGAATTTCCCACTTGCTTTCACTCAAACGCCTCATTCCCTTCTTTTTTACCCCGAATTCCTCATTTCTCGCAGGGATTTATCCAGCCGCACGTGTCCCCCACCACATGGGGGGACCCCCCACGCAGGAGCCGGAACACGCGGCTGCCGTGTGGGATTCGGGCAAGGCTGGGGCGGCACCGGGAGAGGCAAAGTGCCCCTCCCGGCCTCGTCAGGGAGGGACGGGGTGACCGAGAGCCCCCGCAGCTGCTCGCCGTGCGGCGCCGCCGGGGCCTGTCGGCGCAGGGCTCCGAAGAGCGCCGGGTGTGGATGCCGCCGCCCCGCCAGCCTCACCCCCTCACCTCCATGGAGACGCGCCATCCCTGCATGGCGCTGAACCCGAAGTGCAGCGGGCGCGGCCCGAGCCCGGCGCCGTCCCCGGAGCTCTTCACCGTGTTGGGCTGCGACAAGTAGGCGCCCATTGCGGCCGCGGCGGTCTCGGTCGGCGGCGACCGGACCGGAGCGGGGGGCGCGGGAGGACTGCGGAGGCGGCGGGACCTCGCACCGGCGGGCGGCGACCGGAAGTCGCGCGGCCGGAAGCTCGGCGGCCGGAAGCACCGACCATAGAGGCGCGGCTAGAGCGGCACCGCGGCCCGCTCCGCCCCGGGACTACCTACACGGCCCGCAGGTGGCTCCGACCTGCCCTGAGGCTCCTCCGGGGGAACAGCGGACTTGGGACCGGCGATGCCGCCGCCAGCCGGAGCCGCTCGCACAGATAAAGCCGCGCACGCTCTCAACTACCAGAATTATCGCCCTGCCCCTCTATATGAGGGGCCCTTGCGCACACAGCACCTTATATAGGCTGAGTCACGCCCACCGGCCAATCAGCGACCGTGAGCGCCCCCTCTCGCTATCTCATTGGCTGTTGCACGAGGCTGCCCCGCCCTATTCATGATCTTTCACGGCCCTTCGCGCAGGGCGCTCCCTGTCGTGTGACGCACTGCGGAGCCCCGCCCGCCGGCCATTGGCGGGTGCTGACGCGCCGCTCGCGGCGCTGATTGGCTGCGGCAGAGGCCCCACCCCGCACGGCGCGTTACGCAGCGCGGCGGTTGCGGCGGGGACGTGCTCGGGACCGGGAGGTGCTGCGGGCCCGGTAAGTGCGCGGCTCCCACCCCTCGGCCCCCGCCTCGCCCCGGGACCCGCTAGGTCGGGCGCCGCTGGCAGGCCCGGGGCGCGGCCCCGGCTGGCAGGCCCGGGGCGCGCCCCACCGTGCCTCACGGACCGCGCCTCTCCCGTAGGGTGTGCGACCGCAGCATGTCGGAGGGCGAGTCCAAGCAGGTGCCCAGCAGCGGCTCCGACCCCAAGCCGGAGCCCGCCTCGTCTGGCCCGGGGATGACCTCGGTGTCTGCGCCGGTGACTTCCGCGGCGCCCCCAGAGGAGGAGGAGGAGGAGAGCGAGGACGAGTCCGAGATCCTGGAGGAGTCGCCGTGCGGCCGCTGGCAGAAGCGGCGCGAGGAGGTCAGTGCCGGGAGCCGGTTCCCGGAGCTGGGCTGCGGCGGAGCCCGGGCGGGGCCCGGCGGGCGCTTGTCCCGCCTCCCCCCCACCTTCCCCCCCGATTCCCGGTCCTCCTGCCACCTGTTCCCGGGAGAACGAGGCCCCGCAGGGGGCTCTGTGGCGCTCCCGGGAGGCGGGGAGGTGCGTGGCCCATCTCGTGCCTCCCGGCTGCCGTTCCTCGGCCCGGAGCAGTGGTGAGTGCCCTGCCGCAGGCCGCTGTGACGGCCAGCTGCTGCTGCTGTGCACTGGGGAGTGGCTCCGGCTCTCCCGGTGCGCGTCGCGTTCCGTAGATCTTTCTCTCTGGGAGCGGTGAAGAGCAGTGACTGGGCAGTTCTGGTGTTCTCCGGGAGTGCGTGGTACCTGCTGCCCAGGTGGCTGGATACCTGAGCCGGTTACCCGGGCTCCTCAGCTTTGAATGCTCGCTTTGCTTTGTCGTCTGCAATCAGGATAGAGCACAGTCAGCTCACGCAGGCTTGTTCCTTGGCCTGTCGTGCCCGTACCCACCCTCGGTGCCTGTGCTGGCAGCGTGCTGTGTCAAGGCACAAGGAGATTAGATCGTGGTGTTTGGGACCTATCCTTTTTTCCGCTCGTTGCTGGGCTCTGTTTTTCTTCCTGGGGGCTGTCTGCACGAACTGGTTTCTGCTCTGTGCTGGCACAGTGCCTCTCCCCTGGCTGGGCAGGCTGTGCAGCCCTGGCAGGTGCTGACAACCAGACAAGTGCTGCTCCAGCACTGCTGCAGCACAAGTGCTGATGGGGCTTTTCTCAGCCAGCTCCCGGGGCTGAGCACAGGGGTTTGTCTGCTTTGTCCACCACTGCAAAAAGGGCAGTGCAAACCCCAGTGGTGGTGAGAGAGTCATTTGTTCTGATGTAAATTTGGAGGTCAGAATAAGGTCAGGGATTCCCTGCAGTTCTTCACCTTTGCTTGCTGAGAGCTGTCTTGGTTTGGTTTAATACGAGCCAAACACTGGAATGGTGTGGTCAGAATGTGCCTTTTCTACTGTGGCTCTGCAGATTGGTTACAAATGTAGCTTTAACACTAGGAAAAGAAAAGTTTCCTTTTTCTCTTTTTTAAAGAAGTGTGAATGTCTGGTTCTGTCCTTCACAATATATTCCATACCTGAAGTGCTTTATCTCCTGCTCTGCTGAAGGGGCACACGCTGGAGAACAAAGCTGGTTTGTTTGTGTTGTCTTTTCAATGTGTTTTATTTAGTGCTGATCATTCTGACACAAAGAGACACAGGGTTTTCTGTGCTCTCCTACACCACAAGTAACATTTGGGAGGCTCTAGTGTTTTCTTTGGATTTCAGTCCCCCCTCAGCAGACAAATTAAATTAATTGACATTTTGGCATGGCTAAATGATTGCCACTGTGGAGGTCAGAGCTCTGCTGTACCACCACAGGCTGAGGGATGGGCGTCGGGGCCACAGAACACATCGTTGTTGAGTGATGTGGGTGAGCTCGGGGCTGCTCCTGCTGAAGCCTTCACTCTGGCACAGACTTGTGTCTGACAGGGAGCAGCCTCAGCTGCAGCTGACCCCGCAGTGAAATCCGGGCGTGTCTCTAGATTGCACACGTGAATTTGTGTCTCAGTGAGCCCCCAGCTTGTGGAGAGGCTTTTGTTGCCTGAACTGCGTGACAGCAGGCTCTCTTTGCTGCCGTAGTCGCTTGGGCTGATCTGCTCTCGCACTGCAGATGTCCCAGCCTGAAGTTTATTCGGTGTAGCAGCTTTGCTGAGTGTCCCAGAGCAGAATGCCCTTTTTCCCGGGGAGGTGTGACAGCTCAGCCCGCTCTGGTTATTCCTGTCTGTGCAGTGTGTTAACAGGCTCTTATTCACCACTGCTCTCAGGGAGATGGTGTGGAAAAAGCATTTGCCGACCTTTCCCCAGTGATGCAATCCCGACCTTTTATCATGGCAGTATCTGCTGGATGTGGGATGCGGTGGCACCGTGGAAACAATGAGACATGATAATCTGGAGAGGAATGGGTGCACACACATGGTTGAGACAGTGTGTTCTGCCTGTGCTCTGGTACTTCCCATGTGTGGCATTCTTTCCTGCGTGCTCTGAGTGCGTGCTCCGGTGTAGGTTTTGAAATGTAATGGCCTCGCTATTTTTTTTTTTTAAAGATTGTTTTACCATCCATGAGCGATGCACTCGCTGCAGCAGAGGTGGAGCTGTGCAGACAGTGCAGGGAGGGGCGGGCTGGCTGTGCGCCGGGGATGTCGGTGCCTGCTCACCGAAACGAGCAGCTTTCGGCGGGACGGTGCCCGCGCCGCCGGTCCCGGCACGGTCGCGGGGGGCAGGACGGCCTGCGCTGGTCGTGCCGTCCCCGCACGCCCTGGCTGCCTGCTCCTGATTCGGGGAAAGCGGCCTCAGGCCTCCCCTAGCGCCCCGCGGCCCGTCCGGAACCGGGACCGGGACCAGAACCCCGGGGCCGGTCCCGGGGCACCGCGGGGCGGGGCCGGGTGGCCAGGGCGGGGCCCGCGGGTCGGCCTCGCCAACCAATGGCAGGCGGCGCGGAGCGTTACATCACCGCCGGCGGCTTCCATTGGCTGCGGCCCGCTCTGGCCACGCCCCGAGGCGGCCGCACCCTCGGGGCTGCGCCGGGCTCGGGGAGGGGACCCCGAGCAGCGCCGGTCGGGGCTGAGCCGTGTCCACTGACCAAAGCACACTGGGTCACAGGGGGAGATGCTGCTGGGAACGGGGCCGAGCGGGGACAGGAGCCCGTGCAGCGCAGCCCTGCAGAAAGGGACCACAGGGACCCGGTGCTGGGCGGCAGCATCTCGGCTGGAGCGAGCATGTGCCCTGGCATCGAGAGGGCAAACCTCGTCCAGGCGGGAGCAGGATGGAAGGCACAGAACCCCATCCTGGGGCTATTACACACAGCAGAATCCGATGTTCATGAGAGGGGATACTCCCTCTATAGGTCTTCTCCCTGGGATCCAGGGCCAGGACACCAGGGAATGGCTCCAAGCTTCATCTGAGGAGGCTCAGGCTGGATAAGAGGGAGCATTTCCTTACTGAGAGGGTCACACCTGCCCCAGGCTTCCTGGAGAGGAGGTCGGTGCCCCAGGCTTGTCTGTGTTTGAGGCATTTGGACAATGCCCAGCATGCTGTGACATGGGCCAGCCCTGATTGGGTTGAACAGTGGAACCAGGAAATCTGTGGAGGTCACTTCCAGCTGGCTATTCTGTATTCTATTCCTGCTTAAATTTCAGATGTAAAAAAGGATTGAGTGTTGAGTTCACTGATTGTAATTCTTCCTATAAACAGGGAGGTTCTGTAGTGCAAAGAGTGTAATTCCCATGAAAGTTCAGAGTAGTTTTAATAAAATTGAATGCTTCTGTGACATTTTTAACTAGAAACCCTTTTTAGCAAGATAGAAAATGCTTATGTTCCCCAAATTCCATTTTTTGTGGAACATGGAGAAGTACCTTTGGTTCCTGCAGTGTTGTGGACTGTGCTGCTTTCCCTCCAGAGCTGGAATTTCCTCCCATGGCTCTGGAATTGTGCCCACATCCCTGGTTGTTCTCCTGACCAGCACGTAGGAGAGGCTTTACAGAGTATCTGGTCCCATGGCTGAAGCACAGGGCAAGACCCACAGCGTGAGGGCAGGGTGGTCACAGGGCTGGTGGGGTCTCCCAGTCTGTGCTCACCTGGCTCTCTTCTGCTTGCTCTCCCTGAAAACCTAACCCCTCTGTTTCTGCTGTCCTGCTGTAACAGGACATTTCCATTTCCTTCTTGCAGCAGCATACATGCATAACTTACTTTTCTTGGGTTGTCCAGGTATCTTGAGAATTATCTGCTGTGCCTCCTAGGAATAGAAACTTCCTAATGGAGCAGGATTGCAGCACTGCATTAGCAGGTCAGGTTTAGCCTCCTGAAACTGAGAGCTTCGTGCCTGCTGTCCCTGCTGGAAGCTACGTGGATGACACATAACTGTAGGAAGAGTTGTGCACTGCTGCAGCAGAATCTTTATTTTCAGCCCGGCGTTGTGGCGTTTGGCTTGGCAAGCTCGTGTGAGTAGGAGAGGCTCAACCCTTCCTAGATGGCGATGTCCTTGGGTTTGCTGGTGTCAGGGCTGTCTGTTCACCAAGTTTCTTTCTGTACATCCTCTGGGGAGGAGAACACCGTGTGACTGTGCAAGCCAAGGCTTTATAAGAAGTGCTTTGTTGACACCTTTGTGGTGTACTTTAGAGAGAAGGAATCTGTGTCGTGTGTGTGGGCACAGGCAGGTCCCCTTTTCGGGGTGTGTGTGGGTGTGTCTGTCGGGGTGAAGAGGGCAGAGGCCCAGCAGGCCTGGGGCTGGCTGCCTGTTCTGTGGGCTCATACAAGGCACAGCCTGCTCAGGCTGGTGCTGCTTTCATCCAGTGCTGCTGCACTCTTCAGCCTGGCACTCAGAGCAGAAGAGGCAGAAAATGGGAGAATGAGTGCTGATCTGTGCTTCAATACCTGTACATTTCCCAGAGAATGTGCCAGGCTCTCAAGAGCAGTGGGAGAGCATTGTGCTGTTCTTGCAGCCCTGCTCGTGTCTGTCCATCATCTGTAAACTTGTCCCCTGCTGTCCTGCACCACGGCAGGCACAGGGGTTGGGCACCTGTCCCACGGACTCTGAAGTGATGAGGGGGATTTTTTGGGTGGCTGAAGGGGACGTTTCAGTTCCTGATGACCTTGTGGCTGGTTGTTGCTCTGTGCCTCATGTGTTACTAACTCATTTGCGGATCGGCTGCTGGACTTTCCCCGATGCACTTTCCGTGTTCTGCCCCACTTCAGTGACTGCTGAGATCAAGATGTTCCTTGCTGCCTTATCTCTGGGCACATGCCTCGTGTCAGTGTGGCTGTGCATGCAGTGGTTGCCACGCTGAATAATTCCTGTTTTTCTGTCTGGGGTTTTTCACCCTCTGATGAAAGCTGCAGCCCTTCACATCTTCCCTTAGAGCGGCGTGCAGACTATGACAGCATCATGGGTGGAGTTCCCTGTGGCCCTGGGTGTCAGGTCAGGAGAAGAACTTGGGGAGCAGAGTTTGAGACACTGTGCACCTGTGAGTCCGGTCTTGCTGTTCTTCATTGGATACTGGACGTTCAGAAAATTCATTTAGGCAGCACACTGCCATTAGTTTGGTTCTCTTTTTTCTATGGAAGATCCGTCTGCCATTTGGATTGGCACTCCTCAGCTGTTGATGGCTGGGTGTTGCAGTTGGATTTCAGTGCTCAGGCTTACAGATGCCATTGATCTGTGCTGGAGCTATCCAATGTTAAGAAAAGGGCTGTGATTCATGAGAAACTGAACTCAGAGAGATAGGAACTGAAACACTGGGTCTACTGCATCTTTACCTCTTTGTTGTCCTCTCACTTCTAGGGGGAGTCTCAGTTGCTTGAATCATTTTTTATTTGAAAGCAGTTGGTGACTTTTGTACCTCTGGATTTACATTTTTTCAAGGGGACAGAGTGCAGGATTCTTGGAGAAAAAAATGCTAACAGACTGAGTGTGTGGATGCTGGGGCCTGATTTTCCTCAGCTTCTGTTGTGACTGGAAAGAAACTTGCTGAGGTAGTAAAAGATAAGCACCAGTCCTCCAAGCAAGCTGGCACTTAGAGGGCTGCCAGCTCCCTGGCAGGCTTTGACAATGGATCTGTTTTTTTTCCAGCTGGTGGAGAAAACTAATGCCATGCTGTAGTTTTTATAGCATTCCTTGACCACGGGGAAGGTGTTAAGAAGAAGGGAGTATGTGAAGCCTTTTAACATTTTTATTGGCTCATGTGGGGGCTCCCTGAAAGAAATGAACCCTTGGGATGTACCAGAATGAGCTGAGGGGCACTTCAGGGTGCAGAGGGGTTGAGCTTTTGTCACAACCCCGCAGTGTCCTTGCTCACAGGCTGTGGCAGACGGCTGGCACTCACTCCTTGCAGCAGTGGCTGGAGCAGGGGTGGCTGGCTGCTGCTCTCCAGAGCTGCTGGAAGCTGGAGGTGCTGGGCTGCCTGCAGCTTCGGGGATGGAGTTCCCTCTGCATTCCTTACTGAGCTGTTCTAAAAATGCCATGGTCTGCAGCAGCACCAAAGCCTTCCCTGGTCAGCTCTCTGTCTTGGGAAGCCCAGGCAGCCATGGTGGTATCCTGACAGCTGCCACAGCTTTGGGGAGAGGCTGTGTGCTGGCTCTGACTCCAGATCCTGGCAAATCCTGACAGAGGCACAGCCAGATGTGGGTTAGCCGTGAAAGCACGGTGATCTTCAAGCATCCCATGGTGACATGGATGGCAGGAAAGCTGTATCCTGTTTCTCTTTATCAGTGCTCAGGAAAAATCCCATTTCAGGTATCTAGTACCTTTCTCCCAGGCCCTGTGTCTCTGCAGAATCCGACCCCAAGACCTCTTGTCCCAGCTGTCTGGCTCTTGAAGGTTGCTTGCAGATGTGTGTGCTTGCCTGCGCACACACACAGAGATTGAGAAGCACATTGGCACAGAAAATAGTTTGAAAAATACTTTAAGAAAAAGACAGTGCAGGTGATGGTGACAAGGCTATGGGCTTGGCTTGACACTTGTCTTGATC
Organism: Pyrgilauda ruficollis; assembly: GCF_017590135.1. Classification (NCBI taxonomy): domain Eukaryota; kingdom Metazoa; phylum Chordata; class Aves; order Passeriformes; family Passeridae; genus Pyrgilauda; species Pyrgilauda ruficollis. The sequence continues at coordinate 131,740 of NW_024523934.1, forward strand.
GTTCTTTTTGCGTACTTTTGGAAGTTCCCTCAAACATCCCATGAATAGTGTGCCCAAATACTCTTATTCCATTTCAAAATTACCAATTATCTCACCTTGCAGCCATTTTTACTTCTGACATCTTATGCAGTCAGCTTTGTCATTTATAGATGTGTCATTTGCCATTTAAGATCAGATGTTCATCATCTTGTTTAAAACATGATGTTTGCTCACCTCATTGCCTGCTTTCTTCAGTGTTATCAGAAAACATGAAATAGTCACTTTTATTATTAATTAATTATTTTATTAGTGTTTCGTGTGGCTTCGGGGATTGTTTCCAAGACTGGTACTTCCACAGTATACCAATTTTTATGGCATTTTCTGTTCAGTGTACTGATCTTTCAACCCCTCCTGTATGATTGATGTTGCTCAGAGTTACCTGCAGTGATTTGAAGATCTCTCTGCCAAGTGAAAGTATCACAGAAGAACAGGATGGGCTATAGCAGACCGGGAGTAGCTTACATGGAATTTGTTCTGTCTGGTTTTCCCTCTCTCTGTGGAGTTTCACACTGCTGGCACTCATTCCCAGTGGCTACCAGAACCTTCCTGATGAACTGTCTGAATGGGCTTATTTATAGATATTGGGGTTTCTTCCACACTCCCTTATTTATTTTGCTGTGCTGCTTCTGTTTCCCTTTGGGAGTTAGGGATGAAGAATCATTGCCTCTTCCTCCTGCCGCAGACCAGCTCAGTATGACTGAGCTCTTGGACTCCACTGGGTTGTTTGTTTGTTTTGAAGCACCAAGTGAAACTGAGCACTCGTCCCTTTGGTCTTGCATTAGGCAGTCTGTATTAGTTTCTGGTATCCATTAAATAGGTGGAATGATGCCTCTTTCCCTCTGGGATACTTGGCACTGGTGGGGCTGCACCTCAAATCCTGGGGGCAGCTCTGGGCCCCTCCCAACAAGATATCGAGGGGCTGGAGCAGGGAGGGGAATGGAGCCCCAGGAGAGGCTGAGGGAGCTGGGAAGGGGCTCAGCCTGGAGAAAAGGAGGCTCAGGGGGGACCTTGTGGCTCTGCACAACTCCCTGACAGGAGGGGACAGCCAGGGGGGGTCGGGCTCTGCTGACAGGGAACAGGGACAGGACAAGGGGAAATGGCCTCAGGCTGGGCCACAGGAGGTCCAGGTTGGGTATTAAGGAAAACTCCTTCCTTAAAGATACGGCCAGCCTTGGCACAGGCTGACCAGGGCAGGGGTGCAGTCCCCATCCCTGGAGCAATTTAAAAGCAGTGTGGATGTGGCACTGTGCAGGATGGGTTAGTGGTGGCCTTGGCAGTGCTGGGGGAGTGCTGGACTCGATGATCTGAGAATGCTTTTCCAGTCTCAGTGACTGTATCCAGAGAAGTGCTGTTTCTGTTCAAAGTATCTTGGCTCCTGTCGTAACTTTTGTGTTTTTGTAAACTGCTGATCTACTGCCTGGGGAGTTTCCTGGTGGGAATTTGTAGTTAGGTCTGTCCTGCAGCGCGTTGTTCAGCCAGATTTGTCAGGGTGCTTTTGGAGAGGCTGGCTGGCCGCTGGGTGACAGCCTGTAGAATGGGGTGTGACACAGGCCGTGTGACACCATGCAGGGGTTCAAAGCCTGTCCCTTTCCGCAGGGCAGGTGCAGCTGTGCTGGCAGGAGCGGCCTGGGCTCGCAGCAGGGCTCAGCTGTGCAGGTCGGCACAGGGCAGGACCCATGGCAGACACAGGGATGTGTCAGCTTCGCCTTGGGATTCAGCACAGCAGCTCCTGAGCTGGAGCGAGGAGAGCTTCAGCACACCGAGGACTTCCAGCTCTGTCTTTAGATGGTCCGGCTGTGTGCCTTGGGTTAACAGACTGACTTCTTGCTGATGTGTTTGATCCTGTTACTTGTTGCAGCATGTCTGGAATAACAGTTAATATACTGCTGATGGTCAGATTGTGTTTTCCTTGCAGTTTAGTTGCTGCATGAGGTGGTCTGTACAGCAAAGGTAATAATCAATACCTTCCTTTCCTTACTGCTGTTAAATTACACTGGTTATTTTAATTTTCTTGTTGAATTAAAGCCTTTCAGCATTTCACTACCATGACTGTAATTGCCAAGGCCAATGTGTCAGTTGAATTAAAACATGAAGTAGCATTATTTCTTTGCTTTGTTGGATTTCTTTTCCCTTTGCCTGCAGTGGACCTGGCATTCTTTATAGTGTTACATTCTGGATTAGGCTCAGATCCCAGAGAGCCCTTTTTGTTCAATTTCTGTTGGTAAATTTGCTGCTTTTAGTTTCCCCACAGCTAAAAAAGAAGTTGAGCTCCTCATGGCCCAGCTGCTGGTTCTGGGGGTCTCTTATCTCTAGTCCCAACCACTTCCCAGGTGTTTGGGCAGAGCTTTCACCTTTCTCTGGTTTAAACAAGTGGCCAGGGAAACTGGGTAACATATTCATGCTACTCTGAACCAGAGCTGGGGCTTCTTGTGGGGGTGTGGCCTGGTGTGCTGCCACTCCCCAGCTCTTTTTCAATGTGCAAGTCCATTCTCTACTGATACTCTAGTTATTGTGGACTTTTCCCCAGTTTTTATACCTTTTATCCCTAGATTGTAAATCATCACTGTGACTTGTGATTTAGGCTATTTGTATTTTTTGTTTAATTGACAGATCATGTGAACTACAGAATGTCTCTCCAAAAGTCTGTGCTCTTTCAGCAATAGATACACAGATGTTTGAGAGCTATAGAAAAAATATGCATGGGACAACGGAATAACTTTCCAAAGGGAAATTTGACTTCCAGACTTTTTCCCCCTTAGAGCCACTGTGCCGCTCCACCCGTACTCCTTTAAGTACTTGAAGTTCTTGTTGAGTTTCCTTGCCTTTTGCTTACATGGACTCAGAGCTGTGTTTGTGCTTCTGTAGTGCTGAGCTGCTTCTCCTGCTGTGCTGCAGAAATTCGGGCTAAGCTGGGCCCAGGTCACTTCCTCCCTCAGAGTGCAGAAGCTGCCTGGTGTGGGGCTGTCTGGGACAAACACCAGAGTAATAAATTATCTCAATGCTTTCATGAGGATTTAGGGTTCTGCTTTGCCGAGCATGGGAAAGGATGTGTGGTAGGGATTTGGCAAGCAGGAGGAATCTGCTGTTGCCTTTCAGTTGTCTGTCTGCATTCTTCCCCTTTTACTCCTCTCCCCAAGCTGTTGAATCTCCTGAGGAACAGAATTGCCGTCGGTGATGTCAGCTGGGTTTGCTGTCCTGAGTCATATCTGGTGCTCTGGGATATTGCCTATGAGTCATGGAAATCATTTATGCTCGGGGAGCTTGGTCAGAAGTGGGAGATGTGATAGGTCCACAGCCCCAGCTGCATTCCTGGGGCAAATTTTCAGTAGCTGCTAGTACTTGAGGACTTACTCAGTCCAGTAAAGCTGGATGCCTTTCAGTGGAGGGCCTTTAACTGTTGGACTCCATCAATTAGATGTCTTCTCCAGCCTTGATGTTGCTGTGAACAGGCAGCAGGTGGGATGAAGAAGGAGAATCCAAAGGGATGCAGGGGCACTGGGTGTCAGTGTGGTGGCTGTTACCTTGTCCTTGCACTGCTCACACCCATCTGCCTTTCTGCTGCCTTGGGCTTCTTTCATCTTCCCTGAAGTTAAAACCTTTTGCCATTCACCTTTAGTCATTGTACTGGGTGATTTTATGCTGTTGTCATCCCTAAGATATTAGTTATTCTAAAATTTGAAGTAATAAATGTTCTATCCTTAATTCTTTTTATTCCTTCAGCTTTCTTTAATGATGAAGCATAACAGCTTGTTGGTATCAGCATGTATATATCAGTATTATATACATATATATTTTAAAAATGAAGTTTTTAGGATCAATATGAACACCTTCCTAAACCAAATCTCAGTCCTTTCACCCCTCAGTTATGTAGGCAGCTCAAGTGGAAGGAAGTGGGGTGGTTCATACTCGGCTGTCACCTCCTGTGATGATTTTCCATGGCTGTCCTCTGTAGCTCAGCCTCTCCTTGTGTAATTATGGCCTGTACCCCTTATTCCTGCCTGGGCCACACCTTGCAGCTAGCTGGTTGTGTCACACTCGTTTACTGCTCAGCTGCCACAGAAGTCTGTGTCACTCTGGTTTTACTGTGCTTGGCACCCTTTGTCCCTGCAGTGTCAGAGTATTAAATGTCATTGGGCCTGTTCAGAATCACTTGGGAGATCATGAAGAATCCCACCTGCATTGGTGGCCTGTCACTCTGTGTTGTCAGGCTATGGAAGGAGTGGAATTGGATAGAATAACTCAGCTGGAATTATGAAATTGGGTAAATTTGATCATGTGAAAGTGGCAGCCAAGGGAGAAGGGATTTTTGAGGGAGCTCTTATTTAAGGTGAGAAATTTCCAGCAATAAGATGCTGATGGGGTCCCTAGTGAGGGAAGAGAAGGTGACACAATATGAGAAGGAGGAGCTCTGAAATGTTTTGGAGGTGTCAGGTCTGAATTTGCCAGGCAAATCTGTGTTAAGGGTTACGTCAGGGGGAAGCTGGGTCAGCTGAAAGCTGCCAGGCCTGGTAAGTCTGAGCTCAGGGGGTGTTGGGACAGTGCTCTTAGACACAGGGTGGGATTCTTGGGGTTCTCCTGTGCAGGACCAGAAGCTGGACTGCAGTGATCCTTGGGAGTCTCTTTCAACTCAGGTTGTCCTATGAATCTGTGAAGTGATTCTTGGTGTGTGATCAGCAGATGGGAACAGGAATGATTGCTGGTTGACAATTAAAAGGTGAATTCTACCTTCTTGTCCTCTCTAAGTGCTTTGAATCTGTCACTGCACGTTGCCTGGCGTGGTGGGATATTCACCATGACTGTGACTGCTGTGTGCCTGTGAAATTGCCTGGCAAAGGTGATTACAGTAAATGCCTTGGATGTTGGATGAAAGAGACCATGTTCATCTTTGAATGCTGCTACATATCTGAAGAAGAGCAATGTTATAGAAAACTTTGCTGCTGGGAGCAGGGTTCACCTCTGATCCCTGCAGCTCTTTCAGCCTTATGTCCTCCCACAGCCTTGCCATTCTCGTGCTGGGCTCCAAACTCTCAATCCCCTCCCCTTACCTTGCTGCTTTCTGAATGCTCACCTGTGTCTTTAATATTCAGTGTGGATATACTTGTGCTGGGTCAATGTTTACAATTATTAACTGAAGAAATTACTGTAGTGGTTTCCCTTGTGTCATTGGTTCCCACCTCTGAAGCTTCAACTTTCCCCTTGTTCCTCTCTGCTTTGATTGAGCTTCAGGCATCATCACCTTTCAGAGGATTCTTTCACAAAGCTGTATCTGAGTTATTGAGACATTTCTGCATCCCTTTTGTATTGTTGGGGTGTTTTGGTTTTTTTTGTGGTGGAATGAGCTACAGGTGTCCTGAACCATGAAAATCTAATGCATTGTTGGCAGAAGGCAGCTTTGCTGCAACACAGCGTTTGTGCACACGAGGTTTTCCCAGCGGTGTGCTCAGGACCTGCTGCTCACATGCTCTGCAGTGACTCATGTTTTGGATATGCCCTGCTCCAAGATACATGTGCAAATCCTGTCCTGGAATTCTCATTTAATTAAACGTTAATGAGCAGAGTTCATAATTTTCCAGTGATTGCTGCATGGCAGTGGTCAGGTCTTGCTGGCTTAGAGCTCACAGGTCTCTCCACCCTTCCCTCCAGGTGAACCAGCGCAATGTCCCGGGGATTGACAGTGCCTACCTGGCCATGGATACGGAGGAAGGTGTGGAAGTTGTTTGGAATGAAGTTCAGTTTTCTGAGCGGAAGAACTTCAAGCTTCAGGAAGTAAGTTGATGTGTCTCCCAACAGGATGTGAGAAGCATACCCTGCCCTGGGGTGAGATTATGGATACTTTTTGTGTTCATTATTGGCTGGGTTTGGAATGCTGTGCTGTCCAAATGTAGCAAATTTGGCTTAAGCCTGGCCTGTATAGGAAATGTCCTGGAAGACTGTTGTGTTATTTCCATGAGACCTTGTGTTCATTTAGACTTGGCAATCAAACCACACTGCTGAGATGCAGAAGAAAATGGGATCCTGCCTGTTCTTAGCATAGGAGCTTGACATACATTAGTGTTTGAAGGGACCAAGACCCAAGAAGAAATAGGGATATTTGGTGTGGTCTCTGATATGACATGTTTTTGTCTTTCTGATGTTAAGGAAAAAGTTAAAGCAGTGTTTGACAACTTAATTCAGCTGGATCATCTCAACATTGTGAAGTTCCACAAATACTGGGCTGATGTCAAAGAGAACAAGGCCAGGGTAAGTGCAGCCATCAGGCTGTTGGGTTCTCATTGTTAGGTAATTAGCAAGGTGGAGGGTAACCTGTCATGCTGCCCCACAGGTTATCTTCATCACTGAGTACATGTCTTCAGGGAGCTTGAAACAGTTCCTGAAGAAGACAAAGAAAAACCACAAAACGATGAATGAAAAGGTAACTCTTTTTTCCTGTGTGACCATAACTCTTTAGAGCCATCAGCCCCTGGAAAGCCTTTTCAGCAGAGGGTCCCAGTGAGAACTGGTGATAACACATTGCTGCAGCTCCCCTGTGTCCCTGTAGCCTAGCTCAGCTGCAGGTTCTCTGGGACAGCCGTTCTGTGCTGGTTGCTTTACTGCCAGCAGCTCTGCAGCTTCTTAGGTGTGGTGTGACAGGCATGTCCCTCTCCAGGGGCCCTCACAGGAAGGGGGAAGGTGTCTGTGCACGGGAGACTGGAGGACAGGTGTGTTTCTGGATCCATGGGAATATATAGAAACAAGCTGACCATAGCAGTACTGATTCTTTACACCTGCACTGAGTAAAAGCTGGAGCAGGTATTGCTTCCTACGAGTGGGCTGTGAATCACAGAACTAGGGATTAGCTCCTTGTGGATGACTTTTCTCCTTTTCCTCTTGTATCTGCAGGCATGGAAGCGGTGGTGCACCCAGATCCTCTCTGCTCTCAGGTATGTGGGGTACTGACCTTGAGATCCCAGCCATTGGGACTGATGTGGCAGCTAAGTATTAGGGAGCTCTCCAGTGTATCCAGTTTTATAGTCCAGGTTTCTCCTTGGTCAGGAGGATGTTGCAAAGATGACAGGGAAATCAAGTTCCATGTGAGAGGACTGAGAAAAACTTCCATAGTGCTGGCAGGCTGCAGGCCTGTTACAGGCAGTGGATTCATGGATATTGAGGCATGGTGTTATTAGATGTGTGTGTACATTTCTTGATGGTGCAGCTCTTCTGCATCCATCTTAGTGCAATAGAGCTGAGTCGAATGTGGTTTGGGTTTTAAAAATTCTTTTCCACCTGAGCTAGAGTTGGTGAGTAGCTAATTAGAACCTGAGAAAAACAATAGCCTGGATGACAGAGCATGGCTTGCACTCCACAGAGGAAACTCTGGTGCCACTTGGCTAAATTACAGCTATTGGTGAATAGTTCGGGTTCTAATAAGCTTTTGGCAGCAGACTGTCCTCATTTCTGCTAGCTGCTAACATAAACCCAAGCAGAGTGAGATGCAAAAACAGTGTACCTGGGACCCAGCACTGAAAAGCTTTATTTGTGCCTGCTGATAAACATGCCCAGTTGTGTGTGTATAGCATTAAGTGCCTCTTTGGTCCCCTTTGAGTACGGACAGACTGAGGCTCTGATATTTTTGGTATAAAAATAAAATTGTAACCCTTTTAGATTCCATTCAGCAGTACTGGGTTGGATGAAATCGTGTCTTTGCCTCTGGTACCCTGAGTTTCTTGGGCAGTGATAGGAGAAAGCTTTCTCTTCCCCTCTGCCATGTTCTGGAGATTCATTAGAGACAATTCCTGTTTGTTCCTGGTTCTCAGCCAGAGGCTGATGTACAGTCACTGAATTGTATCTCCTGCCTGCTGTAAACCCCTGGCATGTGCCCTTTGCTCTCCTGTTCTCTTCTGATGTTTCTTGATGTGGGAGGGTGTGAAGGGAGGGATTCAAGGCCTTGACCAGTGCTCTGTTCTGCATCTCCAGCTACCTCCACTCCTGTGATCCTCCCATCATCCATGGCAACCTGACCTGTGACACCATCTTCATCCAGCACAACGGACTGATCAAAATTGGGTCAGGTAATGCTTGCTGGGGGTGCCCCTGCCTTATCAGACAGACTGCCCAAACAGAGAAAGGCAACTACTCCTTTCCAGGTTCCCTGGCATGATAGACATGTGTGTACATGTGCTTCTCCACCTCCACATCAGATGTGCCAGAGACTGGGAACAGAATTGGTGATTGGACCCTTGTCAGGTGCAGGAGTGACTCTTCTTTAGCCTCTTCTTTAGCTTTTTGTCTCAAGGGTCTGTACACACAGGAAATGCAGGAAATGGTGCTGAAACCTGGAGGTTTTGTAAGCACATAATCTGTGGGTTCATCTGCTCTGCAGGTTTTCATGTTAATACACAGAGTTTTCCTCCCAGCACTGTGGAGCTTTGGGAGCTGCCTGGGGAGCTGTGTCCATGAAGCCGCAAGAGTGCTGCATGTAGCAGCCCATGTTTATAATAGAGCGGACAGACTCTGGCTGCAGCAAGTGGCTTATCCAGCATCCCATTATCCCATGGGATAATGGGCATGCCTTCAGGCTGCTGAGCTGCCCTCGGCCTGTTTGGCACACAGGTGCCCTGCTGGAGCAGCCACCCTGTGCCAAAACGGTTTATTTCATAAGTAAGCAGTGATGTTCCTGGCAGCGCAGAGCATCCTTGCATGCTCTGGTTTTTCCTGCTATTCCCATATCTCTAAAAATCTGTCTGCAGTCAGGATGCATTATTTCACACCTTGACATGACCTTTCAAGGGACAGCTTTGCTACCTGTTGTTCAACTTCGGCAAGTATTCTCAATCTGAGGAATAGGTCTTCGCTTTCCTGGAGCTATTGTCTGTGTAAGTTCTGCTTTGGTGTGGCAGTGTACAGGGAAGGATGCTCTGCATCACCTGTCATCCAGAAATAGCCTCTCCATCAGCTGCAGACCTGTGGCTTTTCTTCCCATCAAAGAATTCCTGTGTTGTTGTTTTGTTCCAAAACTGGGGTAGCAGGTTTGTCCTTGTAGCAGGGAGACAGGATCATGGCAAAAGGAGCACTCTGCTCCTGATCTGCCTGTAAACTTGGGGACTTGCTCTTCACACAAGCTGATCATTGTGTCGTCACACAGACTTTATTGTGTTTTCCTGACTTTGTCCAAGTGGGAGAGATTTCCAAGAGTAGGTACATCTAGTACCTGTATGCTGGAAAACTCCCTGGCATTCAGTTCAGACTGATGGGAAGACTTGAGTACTCAAGAAATTCCCTTTTTTAGTTTAGTTTCGAAGTACCATGCAGCTGCCATCTTTCTGCAGGGCAGCCAGCGCTGTCTGTAAAACCAAACCCATGGAGCTGGCATTGCAGCCACGGCTTTCACCACAGGGAGATCCTGCAGCTCCTCAGACCTGCTGCTCCCAGAGCATGCAGCTCCAGGGCTGCTGGTCAGAGGCTGTGTAGGAGGGTGGCTCTTCAGCTGTGGGTACAAATGGTGGCCTCAGCACTGTTACACCTTTGCTCCCTTCAGTTTCACAAAGCTTTGCTTCTGTCAGGTGCAGCAGGAGGGACGTGTGTGTGCTCACACCAGGAGAAGTGGGTGTCTGTGCTGTTACAGCTGCAGGATGTGCTGGAGGGTGACTGCAGCTGCAGTGCTCATGTGCAGCTGTTCCTGAGCAGACCTCTCTGCTCCACAGCTCTGGGCTGCCTGGCTCTCCTCATGTTCAGAAGTGAAGTAATTTATCTAAAAGATTCTGGTCCTTTCCTAAATAAAAAAGGAAGTGATTGCAAGTGGGCTTGTGGTCAAAAGGGGAATCCTCCAGATGGGAAAGCTGTGGCTTCAGTGCAGGCTGGAATTAGATTTGACAGTGTTGCAGGATGTATTCCTATTCCTGCAATGCCCACCCAACCAGAAAAGGCAAAGCTGCATCCCCAGGACTGCTGGTTGTGTTGGAGCTTGAGCCTTTCTCCCTGGCACTGCTGCCTTTGCAGTGCCACACGGGCTGGGTGTGAGTTTGGGCCTGGAACCACAGTTGCTCCAGGGTCACTGACAATGTCAGGCTCATGTTTGCTGCTTCCTGTCCTTGTTCTGTACAGCTGGCTGGTATCTGAGCACTTCCCTGTGTTTACTTAAAAGCAGCAGGACAGTATTTCTGTGGATTTATGGGGAACAAGGATTCCCCATAAATGCACAATGAGCTGTGCTTTGGTGCTGTCTCTGTTGTCAGTACTGTGCTGGATGCTGCTCCCAGAGTTCCTCTCCCTGTGGCTTTGGCAAAGAGAATACTTGCTGAATGTAAAACGCTGGCTAAGGCAGCTGCTGGTGTGCACTGCAGGACATCCTGCTGTCTGCTGGGGGAGGGCGTGCCAGGGGAGCAGCGTCACGTTGGAAATGTCTGATGGTGGTTCCTGTGACACGTTCAGGGGTGGGAACAGCCCTTTGCTCCTTGCTGCTCCCTCAGAGGCAGGAGCATGTGCACTGGCTGCACTGATCACTGTTTCTCTGTTCAGCCTGTAAATCTGTGTGCTGGGGGTCAGCTGTGGAAGGAAAAGGGAGTGGGAAGGAGGAAATATTTTGCATAATGCTTAAATGCAAAAGCCATCCATAATACATTTATTTGCTAATGTTTTATTCTCCAGTTCCATAAAGTGCAGAGTTTATAGATTTAAGGAGAATGTTTCAAATGAGTGATGAGGATAGGAAAGACACTTACAGCTCTTAAACTTGCCACTGGTATTCCCAGAGACTGGAATGTTCCACCTGCTTTGTGGAGCTGTGGTCAGATGAAAGCATTCCTTGTGATAAGTGTGAGTTGTGCTGTGTGAACTCTTCACAGAGCCCAGGTGCAGCGCAGTGGTGCCTCCGTGGGTGTCTGTGCTGACTAACAAGGGGATGTGCTGCCAGGTGTGTTCCTGGGGCTGCAGCTGCCCTGGGTGTGGGAAGAACAGCGTGTACACACAGGGTGCCTGGTGCTGCTGCCTGCTTGTGGTGGCATTGCTGGGAGCTGTTCCTGGAATTCTCACTGGCAGCATAACACCCATTCACAGGTGGAAAGAAGTGGTGTGTTTGAATTAAAAGTCCTTTTGGGCAGCTCTTGGAGTACCCCAGCAGGAGGGAGGCCTCAAGGTGGAGGGTTTCAGTGTCCTCTGGTGCTCCTGAGACGTGGCAGTGTGTCAGCATCTGCTGAGTGAGACCTTGATGGAGCACAGAGGAGGCTCCGTGGAGTGCAGTGCAGATTTCCCCCTTGTGCCTTCAGGCATTGCTGCTGTGCATCTCTCCTGGCTGCATCACTCCTGACCTTAGAGTCAGTCTGTCTTTAGTTGTGTCTGCTCAGAGTCTGCCCTCAGTTCCAGGCCATGGGGCAGGACTCTTGTGGGTGTTAGCTCTGCTGTGGCTTTATGTGGCCAGGTGTGTAAGTGTGGGTTCTCCTGCTGAGATTTGTGGCCAGAAGCTACTGGGATATAGAGAAAGGGAATGATCTGCTGAAGGGGTGGGGTGGGTGGGACTGTAGAACACTCACAGAACAGAATTTCCAGCTTCTTGGTCTCAGAGTCAGCCATAATCTTCTGCTTGGTCAGAGATGCCTTGTCTCTGCTGCCCGATCTGGTTCTCAGGTAGAAGCCCTGATGTTCCTTAGGTAAATTTCTTTTGAAGAGGTGGCTGGAGGCAGGGCCCGGTGCTCAGTCCTGTCCCTGTGTGCCCTGACTCTGACCCAGCTGTCTCTATGGATGTAAGTGCTTTGCTGTTCACCAACTCATTGACTTTATCTCGTTTTACTTCCCGCTCACGGGCTGCTCTGTTACAACAGTCTTTCATAGGATATTTGCTAATGGTGAGCAAACTTCTCCGCTCCTGTGATGTGACTCCACTTATGTCATGTACATGATTTTATCTCCGTGTGTATCTGTATATATATATTTATATATATATGTGTGTGTATCTATATTTGTAACACACAAACATACACACTGATGTATTTACAGTGTTCCCTTGCTATAAGGCTGTGTGTAAAACTGTTTGGCTTAGGTGCATCCTGCTTGGAGAGCTCATGTTCTGTGCTGGGATGCAAACAGTGCCTTGTGCTCTTGGCCAGAGCCTTACAGAGAGGGAGCACTGCCCTTTGTGAAGTCTCCTGGTTGTTAGTTTTCTCCCTCTCCATGTTCTTAGCGTGTGCTAGTCCACGGGTCCTGTGCATGCCAGCTCCTGCATGTCAACAAGCCATGCCTTGTTCTGAGCTCTTCCCAGCTGATCTTCCCACGTCCATTAGGCTCTTCCCTACTGCTGCTCTGCTGCCCTTGGCTGGGACCCAGCCCTGGACTAGCCCCCACCGTGTGCTTGGCTATCCAATTGCTTGCTTGTAGTTTGAACTCCTTAGATGTGTTGATTTTAAGATGAATGTTTCAGTGAATGTGTCTGGCTCCTGATGGCCAGATCCCTCCTGCCCCAAATGAGTCCCTGGATTGAAGTAAGCTTGGCTATTGATGTTTCCCCAGATAAATCTCTGGTTTTGGGGAGATCTGTGCATATGAGGAGGGAGTTGGGCTGGTGGGAGCCAGAGAAGGATCCGAGTGCTGCAATTTTTAATCCTATTGCATAGAACACCATGTTTACATTTAAAATAATTATTTTATTTTTTGCCATCAGGGTTATTCTCGATGGTTAGAGTTTGTTTCTACTGAGTTGGGAACCTACCAACCATCAGCTGAAGTGGTGGAAAGGGCAAGAGCCTGACCAGATGGGCTCTGTGCCTCCCAGGCTGGCGGGAGGACGTGCTGTGCCACTCTGCATTGCCAGCGGAGCAGAGGCTCCTGGAAAGCTCAGCCTAGGACCTGGTGTAGCTGAGGGGGGATGGTGATGTAGTCAGGGTGGAGTCCTGAGGAGGGCAGGTGTCCCTGGGGGTGGCTGCAGGGTGGCAGAGCAGCAGCTGGACTGGCCAGGAATGAGCTGGAATGGGAACCTGCCTGAGCCTGGGCTCAGCCGGGCTGAGGGCTGCCAGCCCCTCCTCCAAAATCAGTCACCGTGAGCAGAACCAAAGGCCCTGGTTCTAGAAGGACAGGACAAGCCTGAAGGAGCAGTCTGCAGGCACCAGGAGATGCTGTGGTACCTCTCCTGTGCTGGAACAGCCTCAGATGGCCATGGAATACTGAGCTTTCCTGGATGGCTGGTGGGGAGCTTGTTCTAACACTCTGTTGTACCGGGAGGTACTGTTGGTATGAGAGCTGGGTATGGTTTAAGCCTGAGATCTTGAACAGTGATTTGGGTTTGAAAACATTAAATCTAGGGTGTAAGGCTCCTGTTTTGCTTGAGCATTGAGCTAATGAGGCTGTGAGTGACATGCTTTCATAACTAATCTTGTTTTAGTCATCACTTCACTCCCTTGGATTTTGCTGCCTGATCTTTAAATGCCATGCTGGTTTCCACATTCTTAACAGACATCTGAGGTAATACAGAAATAAGAGGTTAGTAGAATATCTTGGATCTGGCTTTTTTATTTTTTCCACTATGGCAGGTGTGGTTTTAAAAGGAAAATAATGGATAATTTAAGACATCAGATATAGAAAAATCTGCCATAAAAATGGCATGTTAGCATTGATTTAGGAAAATGTAACATGAATTGATGTAGTTTAGCTTTTCTAACTGTACAGTTTTATGTGTGAGTCAAGCACATTCTCTACCAGGCCAAACATTTTTGGTTCCTTAGAAACTTGACAGAATTAGGGCAGGTACTCATAAGGTTTGTCTGTGACTACAGGTGCTGCTGGAATGAGATTGGGCAAGGAAATAGTTTTGAGCGGAACTTTTTGTCTAAAAGAATGTTCAAGGTTGGATCCAGGCTACTTTTTTGTGGGGGCTGGCTTGTCTTTTAAAGGTTTGACCATCATGGGTCTGTGTTGTCTGTGAAACTCTTGGTGTAAAAGCCTGCCTCCAAGTGAAGGCACTTCTCATTTGGCTTGTTCTTGAGAAGCTGTTGAACAAACTGGGTTGAATAGCATGAGGTTGATTTTAATGGAAATGGTACAATGATGTAATTGTAATGCTACAATGCTGTAGCTGCTGCTGTGGTTACTGGAGTGGCAGAAACAGTTCCAGAGGCCTGCCCTGGGTTTTGTGTAAGCACAGAGTTAAAGGAGGAGGAGCAGCCATGGGTGAGTGGCAGTCCGTGGGTTCTGTCTGTGCTGGTTCTGGAAGTTCCAGTTGCCTCCTGCTGCCCACATGTTCAGTGTGTGTGTCTGGGAGAGGGTACTGGGATTTTTAAGGTCCAGCTGAGTGGGAAGAACTGGTGACCTTGGTGGCCTTGTGGCAAAGATTCTCCTCCTTCTATGCTGTGATAGTAATAAACTCATTTTTATTTTGCAGAAGGTTTAAAAGCCAGCTCTTGCTCCTAGTATTTATTTCCCTAGCTCAGAGTACCCTCTGTGTGCTGCTGTGGTTGACCTCATTCATGAAAACACCAGAAAACTATGGTCATCTAGACTGGTTGTTGTTTTCAGTAAAGTAAGATATTTTAAAAGTTTTAAATGTCTCTGTTTAGTGCTCCAGGTTATGGAACATCCATTTTCTGAGGTCATTGTTACTCCTGTGTTGCACTGAAGGCATTGCTGCTTCAGTTTTGTTCAGCTCTGTTTTTTCTCTGCTTTTATGTGACTTTCCCAGTGGGCATGGGCATGTGAATTATAGTCACCCAGGCTTTGTTCACCCATTCTCATATTAGCATAGCAGTTGCAGGTGTCTCTTCCTTGCAGGGCCCTTTGGTTGAAGGCTTTGTGAACCTCAGCAGTTTAGGAAGCTCCTTCGTGCCAGTTCTGAAAAGATCACTTAAACACCAACAAGCAAGGGCAGCCTGTGGTGGCTGGCTGTGCCTGAGCAGGAGGTGAGCTGCTCAGCTCAGGAGGTCCCTCCCAGCCTGGACAGGTTTGTGGTTTAGGTCTGGAGTGTGTGGGCCAAGCAGTGTTCTCACTCTGGCTGCCAAGGGTGGGCTTTGCTGTAGGTTAAATCTCCCAAGGTCCCTTTGGCACATTGTGGAACAATGATAATCAAAGATGTGCAGTTTGAAATTTGGGAAAGTTGTATTTGAAATTCTTGAACTTGTGGGCACTAATTGCATTGTAGAATGTACATTTATTGTTATGGGTTCAGTCCTTGCTTCTGTTAAGCAGAGCTGCTCACAACAGAAGATCATCTTCACAGTCGTGTTTCTGAGAACTTGTTTTCTAGTGCACGTCTGTCTGCTGGGAGCAGATGGTTCCTCCAGAGTAGCTCAGTATGTAGCATTTCAGTGAATGTCTGTTCTTGTTTTTTCTGATTGCATGTAATTCTTGCACTGTGATGTGAACATGTATATCTTTTTCATAGCAATATTGCATTGGTGTAGCCCAAGCAGGGGTTTTCATGGTCAGTGAAACCTTCATTCTTCTGGTCTAGAATGTGGAACTTGGTTTTGGGCGCAGATTGCAGATCTCCCAACACACTTTGTTAGGGATGAAGTTGTTTGTATCATGAATTCTTCCAGATAAGCTCCTAAGTCACTGTTTAAGAGCCTGTATGCAGCCAGGATTGACAGGTACTAATCTTACAGCTCTTTTTTATCTGTTCTTGTTTTTCCTGCTCTGCCTACTTCTACTTTCTGCTTCCACGTAATGGATGTGGTCAAACACGTCAGCTTAGAACTCTTAAGTAATCTTTTAAATGTAAAAATACCACTTGCTGCTTCATGAGAAATGTGACACAGTGTGATCATGTCCCTCTGTGGCTCGCTGACAGGAGTGTGTGCCCTGGCCCTAGAAGTAGCTGGTGATGCCCTGGGCTGCATTAGGCAAAACTTTGCCAGAGGAGGGAGGGCATGGTCCTGGCCCTCTGCTCAGTGCAGACACCATGGATCCTGGCCCAGGGACAGGGACAGGCTGGGGACAGCCCCGAGCAGCCTGGGATGCTGCAGGGCTGGAGCGTCTCTGCCGGGGTGAGGCTGAGGGAGCTGCGGCTGCTGAGCCCGGGGCAGAGCCCGGGATCCCCGGTGTGGCACGGGCTGGGAGGGCCGTGCGGGTGAGCCCGGGGCAGAGCCCGGGATCCCCGGTGTGGCACGGGCTGGGAGGGCCGTGCGGGTGAGCCCGGGGCAGAGCCCGGGATCCCCGGTGTGGCACGGGCTGGGAGGGCCGTGCGGGTGAGCCCGGGGCAGAGCCCGGGATCCCCGGTGTGGCACGGGCCGGAGCCCAGGTGGTCCCTCGGGACCCCAGGCATCCTCAGAGTGGTGGTGGCACAAGCGCAGGTGGCCCAAGGCAGGGATGGAATCTCCATTCTAGGAGTTACCCGTGACATGGTCCTGGGCAACAGCTCTGGGTGTCCCTGCTGGAACAGGGGTGTTGGACAAGGTGACCTCCGCAGGTCTCTTCCCACAAGAACCATGCCATGATTTTGATTCCGCGTTAATTTCTTTGCAGAGTAGCCTTCTCCAGTTTTGTGTGACATTAACTCTCTATTGCCATACCACTGATGCTGCTCCAGCAGTGTTTTCTCCGGAGGGAGCCATGGGCAGGGTTTAGCAGAGGTTGGTTTCCTGCTGGGAAGCCATGTCAGTAGATGTGTGCTTGTGTGTGTAAGCACATGGGGAGCTTTACCTGCACTGGGAACAGTGTGTATGAACTTTTCATACACTGAATTGCTCCTTCAGCTAATGGTACTCAACTGCCAAAAATAATAAAATCCTGTTCCTTCTGGTGACTCAGTGTTGCAAACATTTTGCAAACACTGCTTGCAATCCCTGATACAGATCTGAGGGCTGTAGGGAGCTTTTATTCTGTGATCAGCATAAATATGAACACTTCTTCCTGTTTGACTCCTTGTTTAATGACTGTATGCTTCTTTTTATGCCAAATAACTTCCTAGTTCCTTATTTTCTAGGCCTTGCTCTCCCTAATAAAAAAGGTTTTGTCATGACTGTGTGCAGAGAAAGGAAACTGTAATGTCATGGGTTTGTGCAGCCTTGTACCCTTTTGCAGGAGTGGAAGTGTCTGGGGCATATGAGTGCAGGGGATAATAATGTGGCCTCATACCTGTGCTGGCCCTGTGGTCACCCCTTCATGGCTGCAGAGGGTGATCTTGGGTTCAGATGGTAATGTTTAGGACCCTGGTGGTACAATCCCATAGCTGGGCTGCACAGCAAGCCTGGGACAATCGTGGAGATCAGTTGTTGATCCTTTCACTGACGCCTGGCTTCCCCCTGCTTTCTGTTGGCCCTTTGCTGAGGAGGGCAGGCTGTTCTGCTCTGCAGCGTGCTCACAAGAACACAGACAGCTCAGGGGCTGCTGCAGGAGGCCAGGCAGGGCTGTGGGGCAGAGATCTCTGCTGCCTGCAAGGAGGAAGTTCTGAGTGCAGAATAAAGGCAGTGTGAGATGGGCACTGCACAAGAGGGACGTGTCCTCTGCAGCACGGAGTGTTCCAGAGCAGGGGCTGGATGCCCAGGCAGCTCTGCTAAACCTGCTGTGGGCACAGCTGGGAAGGAATGCCACCGTTGCCTCCTTGGCTGGCACTGCTAACAACCAGTGGGCACACAGGCTGTTCACTTACTCTGGACAACTCTTTTTGCATGTTCTTGATGGTTTGAGAAGTCTGACCAGCTACAGCATGTTCCTGTAGGAGTGCCCATTATCTCTTTTTATGCTTTTGCTGTCAGATTGAGTTCAGCTTGTCAAAGACAGGTTGCTTGCCCTACCCTCTGCTCTGCTTCACATCTCTTCCTATCATCTGTCCTGCTCAGACACCATATTTGGCTGAACCTTTTTCTAAAATTCATCTCTGCTAATTGCACACCAGACTTGTCAATTTCCAGGGGGCTGTCTTGTAATCTGCCCCTTGTAGTCACCTTCTTGTGGCTGAGAAGGACACATTCATTGTTATTGTTGGTGATCTGACTTTCCTTTATGGTCTTCATCATTTTTCTCACTTAGTAGCCATCCTCAGCCTTCATCCATCCAATCATGCACAGCAGGGAGCCAGTCTGAGAATACAGAAATAGGTGTATAAGAGACAGATAGCAGCCATGTGTGAATCAGGCAGGAGAGCCTGTGTCAGAGGTAACTTCAGGTGTGTGTTCTTACCTTGTACAGTCATGAGGTTGGTTTAAAATGTAGGCTCAGGTGAAGTTCCCAAGCCCCTGCCATTGCTAAGTGGCCCGTGCATCAAGATGACCTGCAACAGTGACCAGACCAAACCCAAATTTCTTGTCTTACCATCTAAAATCCTGTCACAGTTGTAACAGTGCTTCTGGCTGCTGTGTTGAACACCCCTGCAGGAAGTTTTTCAGAGCTGACCTCAGAAGCAAGTTGTGCTGTCAGTGATGCTTAGAGCAGGACTGTCCCTGCTTAGCTCTGAGACACACAGGAGATTCTGGGGGTCATTGGCCCTGTGCTGCCTCAGCTCTGCAGTAACAGAGTGAGGTGATGCCTGTCACCTCAGCCAAACTGCATGTGAGCTGGGATATAAATGGCTGGAACAGGTAGAGTCTCCGACAAGTGTGGCTGATCATACCCAGCTGCAGAGCCAAGCTCTGCAACAGTGATGGAAAAACACTCCAGTGGGACTCAGCGAGTTAGGAAGCACAAGTACCAGAGTGCCAGCAGGGACAGGTCCCTGGCTGACCCACAGCAGCAAATTCAGAGCTGCCTGTGTCAGTTCTGTGTGTCTGAGTTGGAGGGTCCCACAGACAGTGCGAGCCTGGTTCTTTGCAGAGATGCTGGTGCTGCTGCAGAAGGTCTGTGGGACTGGATGCAGAGGAGCTGATTATCAAGGCTGGCTGGACCTCATTAAGGACACTGCAGGTGGAGCACACTATAGTGGGCCAGACTTCCACTCTGCCTGCCTGTCTGGTGTGGAAGTGTGTCAGCTGTCACCACTGAGGTTTCTGTTGATAATCTGTTCTGTGACTGACTACTGCCTCAGCCCTGTGCTTAACTGGGCACAGGAGCAAGAACACAGTGCCTGGACAGTGAACTGGCCTTGCCATCCAACATGTGCTCATAGCAGGATTTAAAGACACTGGAAAATGAAGCTGATCACAACATTGTGTGGAGGGTGACTTTCCTTGGCTGATTCTGCTCCATATTTGGCAGGAGGGGTTGCTGAGTTTTTGGTCCCTGTTTCCTTTTACAATGTGAGTTAAAGAATAAGTTATTTTCTCTCCCCACATTGTCTGGTTTGCCACTGGGAGTCCCTCTGACATGCCTGTAGTAGCTGCAGGTTTAACAGGTATCACAAACATCTGTATGCTAGTTCCTGTTGGGCACTGCATTGGGCACAGAGACATCTGGGATCCCATAAACAACAACATAAATCTGATGTTGGAACAGAAGGGTTTCTGAAGCCTAAAATACTCTCTTTAGAAGGCCTGGTATAAGAACCCAGTGTGCTGGACAAGCCACAGGTGCTTTACTCTGTGTGCCAAGTCTGGCACTGGATGGATGTGTGGTGACAGGGTTGGGGCTGAGGGGTTGGCTCCAGCAGCACAGGAACACATCCAGTCCAGTGGACTGGGCAAACTCCAGTAGTAACTGACTGAGGAGTACAAAATACTAAGGTGAACAGAAGCCCAGAGCTCATCATTTGGGTGCTGATGAGGATCTGGCATTTTCTGGCTCCTCGAGGGGGGCTTCGAGCCACTTGTCATGTGGGGGTGTTGGGATCCTTTGGGGAAGAGTCTCCAGGAGAGAGAACGGGTGTGATGGTGCATGGCCCTGGCCAGAACTTGACCAAAGCAGTCAGTGTCAGTGGGAAAACAGAACAGGTCTTAGGAGAAAGACAAAGAAGGTAGCTTATGCTGCTTGGTGGTGTGAAGGTGAGAGGATCTGGTGATGTCTGGGAACTGGTGAGCATTAGGAGTGAAGTCATCTTGCTGGACTCCTAGGATCAGAGCTAACAGAGAGAACAGAAAGCAGTTACTTGTGAATGGTTGGTTGGTAAAGAAGCCCCTAGCTACTGGAGCAAGCTCTGCTTCCAGCACTCACATTGGGTAATATGATTTGGTATGTGCCATACAGCAAGGCTGAGCTGAATTACCAAGGGAGGTCCTTCTTGTCTGACTAGAGCACAAAGAACATCTCCTCTCTGAAACTGGTAACTAGTCACTCAGCTGGGAATCCTCCTTGGTGTGGAAAAATACAAGTGGTTTGGCACATCCCATGTCAACCCACGTTGTGCCAGTACAGACAGGGACTGATGGTGATTGTCCAGGAGGGTGACCAGGTGGGACATGAGGCTCTGGGACGGGACACATTCCAGTGTGACAGTAGAGCTTCAAATGGGTGGTGGCTCTGTGCTCCCTGCCCACCTCAATGTTTCTCCTAGCAGACAGCTGCTTAGTTTCAGAGAGTTGTTTGCAGTCTCTGCAGAGGTGGCTGTCCCAAAAGCTTATCTTTCATGGGGGTCCATACTTGTGCTCTGCTCACTGTTCTTGTAGCTGCAAGTTATTTCCTCCCCACAGCTGTGAGTGGTTTGTGAAGGCGCTGGATGCTGGGAGGTTCTGCTGTCTGGGTGGCTTGATTCTTGTCTAGAGGTGCTTTGGCACCAGCATCCTCCTGAAACGTGGAAGAGTTGCCTGGTAGGTCCATCCTCCCAGAACTCGGACGTGGTGACCAGTTGCAGTGACCTTGGCACCTCTGGCTGTTCCTCAGGCTGCTATTCTGAAGGAGTTGCTTGTGGCAAATGCTGTAGATCTGTTTGAAGTTAGGCATTTCTGCTGGGAGTTGTTCCCACCTTGTCCTCCTGGTAGGCAGCAGTTGTGGTCTCCAGGTTTGCCCTTGGAGAGTGATGCTAAGCTGCCAAGGAAACAATGCAGGAATGTCTTGGGTTGGAGCAGGTAACGAGAGATGAAGGCTGTGAAGACCCACCTTAATGCCACCATTCTGCCCCTTTGGGCACCAAGGGCCTGGAGTTGCAGGCGTTCCCTGGGATTTCTTCAGGGATGGGATGTGGTTTCCTGTATCCTAAGCATTCCTGGTTTTCTTCTAGTGGCGCCGGACACAATTAACAACCACGTGAAGACCTGTCGTGAGGAGCAGAAGAACCTGCACTTCTTTGCCCCAGAATATGGAGGTATGCTGTGGCTGTGGCTGCAAGACTGGGGATTTTTTGTCCTTACTGATGCTTCCAAGCTGTCCTGCACCTTGTTCTCAGTTCCAGGCTCCTGGCAGATGCCACATTAACAGTTCTGAGCCATTTGCCTGCTGAAATGCTTCAGCTCCTCTGTTCTTTGGTATCAGAGGAGGGAGAAGCTGCAGGACTGTCCCAGCCTGGTGCAGAGTGGTGCTGCTGCATGCAGAGCTGACTGATAACAATGCTATTTCTGTGTTACAGAAGTTGCCAATGTCACCACTGCTGTGGACATCTACTCCTTTGGGATGTGTGCACTGGAGGTAAGTGTCAAGCATGGACTGTGGGACAGAGATGATGAATCTGAGGAAAGAGAGAGCTCTGGAAGGGCTGTGGCCATGGGTGGGTTTGCTCAGTGACAAGTGTGTTTTGTTCTCAGAGCCAAGTGCACTTTGCCTTGGGGGGATCCCTATGGAGGATCCCTCAAGTGCCTCACTAAGGAGTAAATGGCTCAGGGATTTGCAGTTCTTCCCAAATTCCTAATCGGTAATTAATTACTTAGTGGGTCGTGGCCAATCCTGAAGTCAGACTCGCTGGCTGGAGGGAATAGTCACTGCTGCAGACTGTTATGTGATGTCCATGTATGTGACCAGTGCTGGGGTGTTTGGAGCAGAGGACAGCTGTAGTCTGTCACTTTGTCTGGGCCAGCCTGTGCCTCTCTGATGGAGGTGCTGGTTGCAGTCAGTGTCAGTCTGACATACCTGGTCGTAGCAGCTTTGTGCTTCCTCGGTCCTTGCAGTCAGGAGGTCCAAGTCCAGGTAATGGGAGCTGTTGTTAGGAGTATTTTCTGAGAATTGTCAGAAAGAGCCAACACAAGGGACCCTCAACCTCTGCTGCACATTCCATGAGTGAAGCAGGAAGAGAACTGTGGAAAGATACAACTTTTAGGAAACAAAACTTAAGCTGAATGCAGAGACATTCTCTGCAATATTTTCCAGCCTTTCCTAGCTGGGAATTAGTGTCTGTGTAGTTGGCTGGAGCCCATTCTTGATGTGTTGTGTGCTTGCTCTTGTTCTGCGATGCAGAGCTATTCACACAGCCAGAAGGGACACTGTCAGATCCTGGCAGTGATCCAGTCAGTGCTTCATTATGGAATTATCAAACAGAGTAACAGGCCAATGGATCATGAGGTTCAAAATGGAGACACTTACTGTCCAGGTTGTTGCTGGCAGAGTTCCCAGGGCTCCCTGGCAGTCCTGGGTACTAGGAGCAAGCTGTTGTAATGAGGCAGCCATTCTCCGTCTCTCCAAATGTGACCTTAAGTACCCCCAAAGAGCTTGGCTGTGTGATCTCATGCTTGGCAGTGGTCTCCTTGAGCCTGTCTCCCTTGCAGTCTGTCACTCCCAGTGGAGTCTGATGCTCTGCTCTGTGTTTGCAGATGGCAGTGCTGGAGATCCAGGGGAACGGGGAGTCCTCCTACGTGCCGCAGGAAGCCATCAACAGTGCCATCCAGCTGCTGGAGGACCCCCTGCAGCGGGTGAGCCACGGGGCTCGGTGCCCTGAATTGCTCTGCTGCTGCTGCTTGTTGTCTCATGCAGGTTTTTTCTCCAGGAGTTCATTCAGAAGTGTCTGGAGCAGGACCCTGGCAGGCGCCCCACGGCCCGGGAGCTCCTGTTCCACCAGGCGCTGTTTGAGGTGCCATCGCTGAAGCTGTTGGCTGCTCACTGCATCGTTGGGCACCAGCGTGAGTACAGAGCCCTGGGAGCCACGTCCCCACGTGGGTCAGTGCTCTGCAGAGCTGTGCTGAGCTGTCAGTGCCCCCACAGTGAGCTGGCACCCTGGGAACACCCCTCCCCATGCCCTGCTGCCCTGCAGGTTCCTGGCTGTTGGACGCAGCTGTGGGGCTGGGAGGGCTGTGGTGCCTGACCTCCTCTGAGAGCATCTCTGTGCTTTTCATTGCTTTTCTAAGGCTGGAGAAGAACTGCAATTGCTACAAGTTACTCCTTCTTTTTTTTTTAATAGATATGATTCCTGAAAATGCTTTAGAAGAAATGACCAAAAACCTCGACATGAACGCAGTGTTGGCAGAGATCAATCACGAGGACAGGGAAGGAGTCAAGATGATGTGAGTCCCCGTGGTGTGCTCAGGGGGGCTGTGCAGGGGAGCAGTGCTGGGGCACTGGTGTGAGCACTGGGACTGCCCATCACCTCAGTGTTGGTGTTTCCCCACTCACTGGGTGCCAGTGGGAGCTGGTGGAGCTGGAGGTGAAGGAGCAGTCACTGTCTGGGCACACACACTTCTGGGGAGTTATTCCTGGGTGGAAGGAGATCTTGCACCTGTTTCCTGGGAGTAGATTCTGTGCAGCTGAGACAAATTGTTTCCCAAATGGACAGATGAAATGAACATGCTGTAGTTGGAGCAGTCCCCAGCAAAACATGGCTGAACAGTTTGGGAAGGTGCTCTGACCAATCACAGACTACCCAGATGGAGTAACTTTCTCACTTCAGAGGAAGGGTTCCTCAGTGTTTTCCTAATGGAGCATCTTATTCCACGCTATGCACAGGGAAAGGCAGTTGAGGCAGCTGTCAGTGACACACAGCACTACTTGCACTAGGGTGGCCCCTAAGGGAGTGCCTGTGATACCTACATATGGAGCAAGCAGAGTGCCAAAAAAGTCATGTGCATTTTGGATAACAAAGCCTTGGCTAGTCAGGGGATTAGGTGAAGACTAAGATGTGAATACTGTATTCCCAGAGAAACCTAAGGTGCTTCCAGGGGAGCCCAGAGTTCTGGGATGCTCAGGCTGCTGAGCAAGAGTAACCAAGATGACAAGGAAGAACAGCTCCATCCATAAAAGCAGCCCTCTGAGCCATAGAGACCCTTCCAAAAGCTGATGTTCCAGATGTCATAGTGCTAAGCAATGTAGTATGAAATTCCCTTTGGAATGTTTTTGATATAGTTTCAAAATGGAGGACAGCTAGTGAACAACCAAAGCTGTAAAGAGAGATCCTTAGACACATGGAATGTCAGTCTCTGCAGGCATGGCTGTCCATGGTGCCAGCCTGGAACTCGCTTTTTGGTACTGTCATACCTCAGAGGAGCTGGAAAAGGGAAAAGAAAGCAGCAATCACTTGAAATGTCAGCATCCTTTCTTAATGGTTCATCAGACAGCCATGCAAACCAAGCTGCTAGAAAAAATAAGTAAATGTTTGTTGAAACCTACTGCTGTGTTAGAGGATGGGACGATCCCAGCTGCTGGGGGTGTGGCAGGGGCTGGAGAGTGGTCTGGGAGCTGAGGCAGGTGTGCAGCCCATAAAGCACTTGAGGACATCCTGTCAGGCTTCCAGCAGTTTTGCAGTCCTTACCTCGTCTCTGGAATGCTTCAGAGCAGCCTTGAGACAGGGGTTTGGCTGTTCCAAGTGGTTGTTGCAACCAGGGACCTGTTATGGCAGGTATTTGTGAAACAGCTCACCAGGAGCAGTGTCATTGGGCCACCCTCCAAATAACTGCATTGCACAGTTCTGAGGGCTGTGAGACTGGCTCTGCCGTAACTGCTGCCTCATCCTTAGCTCACATAGATAGATAGTTATGTCCTTCAGGGAGGATAAGAGCTTGTCACACCAGTGGCTGCCTGTCCATACCCATCCTGCCTGTGGACACAGCCCAGGAGATGGGGATTTGAAGCTGCACCCCAAGAGACCCAAGTGGATGGTACTGAGAGACGATTTCTCATCTCAGGACATTTTGTTTTCCAGCTTCTCACAATCTCCAGCACTGGAGCTGGACAAGTTCCTGGAGGATGTGAGGTAAGAGGGATTTTTTAAGACACCTTCCATTGTGTGTGAGACTGGAAAAATTCTGGAGAGGTATAACCTCAGATGCTGCTCCTTCCTTGTAGGAATGGGATCTATCCCCTGACAGCCTTTGGGATGCCACGACCCCAGCAGCCCCAGCAGGTCGTGGTGAAATCTCCCATTGCTCCCCCGTCGGTGAAAACTCCAACTCCAGAGCCCGCTGAGGTGGAGACCCGCAAGGTAAAGGCGAGGGGCTCAGCCTCACTCTCCCACTGCCAGGCAGGGCTGTGGGGCAGCTGCTGATGGGTGTGTGGGGCAGCTGCTGATGGGTCTGTGGGGCAGCTGCTGATGGGTCTGTGGGGCAGCTGCTGATGGGTCTGTGTCTCTGTTCCAGGTGGTGCTGATGCAGTGCAACATCGAGTCCGTGGAGGAGGGCGTGAAGCACCACGTATGTTTCTACGTCTGGCTGAGCAGGGGGAGGCTGGGGCAGCTGTGCAGGGCTCATGGCTCTGATGTGCTGCTGGTGCCTGGGGTAACCCTGCACTGCTGCAGCTGGCACCATAGGACCCAGAGCCTGTCCCAGGGCTGTGCCTGCTGCTGACCTGGCACCTGGCCCACCCCTGGCCCTGGCTCCCAGCGCAGGATGGTGCTGCCAGCTGCAGTTCAGGGTGGAACTGGCTGTGGCTGTTCTGTTAGATCCCTGTGGGGCTCTGGAGGGGTGGTTCCCATCCCAGGGGGCATTTCTAGGGTTGCTTTGGGCTTGCCATGGCAGCTTGCAGGACTGCAATCCCTCATGAGAATTTCTTTGCCCTGCAGCTGACACTGCTGCTGAAACTGGAAGACAAGTTGAATCGACACTTGAGCTGTGACCTTCAGCCCAGTAAGTCCCCTTCTGCCCCTGCCAGGTGCATTGGGCCAGCAGCACGCTTGGACCAAGGACTGACACCTTTCCTTGTGTTGCAGATGACAACATCCAGGAGCTGGCAGCTGAACTGGTCCAGCTTGGATTCATCAGCGAGGTAAGCAGGGGCTCAGGCAGGGCTATGGGCCTGTGTTCCTTCCTCAGAGTTCAATGTTTTATGACTTTTTTGGGGGGAGGAGGCAGGAGGAGTAAGTCAGGGCCCTGCCCTGGGGATCTCCAGCCATGCTCTCAGCTTTGAGGGGTTGGGGCTTACCCCTCACTGTCCTTGTTCTCCCCAGGCTGACCAGAGCAGACTCACCTGTTTACTTGAAGAGGCATTTAGCAAGTTCTACTACACTCGGAACGGAGCCCTGACGGCCGTGACTGTGTCATCTTAGCCCCGTGGCTCCTGGGCAGCCAGCGTGGCCTCGCTGCCTGCGACCCATCTGTGTCTGCCCACCGCTCTCGGGCATCCGCAAGACCCCAGCTGCAGTGCTTGGAAGCTCATCCTGCATGTGCCGTGGCTGGGCTCATCGACAGTCCTCCCTGCCCGCCTCCTAAAGGGACTTTGAGCATCAGTATTATTTCCAGCCCTGTTTTTGTTGGGATTTGCCAGGCTGTGCTGCGGAGCTGAGGCCTGGCTTGGGGCGTTCTGCAGCCCCACTCATGTGCATGGAGTTTGTTCTGTTTGAATTGTACAAAGTGTCTTTTGCACAGCACAGAAATGGGTTTTTTCTTTCCTTTTTTTTTTTTTTTTTTTTTTTTTTTTTTTTTTTTTTTTTTTTTTTTTCTTCCTTTTTTTAATTTAAAGGTAAGCAGGGGTGAGCCCCTAAGCCCTGTACCCCCGGTCACTCCCCCCCCATTCCCTCGCCATGAGCCCAGGGGTGGCCGAGCTCGTCTCCCCTCCCCGCCCGGCGCTTCGCTCCCGCCGCCGGCTGCACTTTGTTTACTGGTTCGCACCCGCCCGGGGTCACGGCGTGTGCTGGCCCCGGGCTGCGGCCCCGCGGCCCCTGCAGCGCCCGGCCCTTACCGGGACTCCCGGGCCTGCAGCGGCTCCGGGGCGCAGTGTCGTCCTGGCGCGCGGCGGGGCCGAGCCGCGGCTCCTGCATCTCATTTCTATCATTTCCTATTTTTAATAAACTGTTTTGTAAAGACGCGAGTGCCGCCTCTTGCGGGGCGGGGCGGGGCGGGGCGGGGGCACAAAGGCGGCGGCGGTGCTCGGGGAGCGGCGCGCTGGAGGCTCCCGCCCCTCTCCGGCGGCGGCCATGGCCGGGGGGCGGCGGGCGCCGGGAGCGCTGGCGGAGCCGCAGCGACTGATGCGCTCGGGGCTGGGGCTGATCGTGCTGGGCCACGGCAGCCTCGTGCTGGGCGCCATCGTGCACGGCTCGGTGCTGCGGCACGTGGCCGGCGCCCGCCGCGCCGTCACCCCCGAGTACGCGGCGGCCAACGTGGTGTCGGTGTGCTCGGGGCTGCTGGTGAGCGCGGCCGGAGCGGGCGGGGGGCGGCGGGCCCTGCCCCGCCCGGGCCCTGCTGAGCGCGGCTCTCCCCGCAGAGCATCGCCGCGGGCATCGTCGCCATCCTGGTGTCGCACAACCTGTCCCGGGCGGTCCTGGTGAGTGCGGGGCTGCGGGCGGGGGGCCTCGGCGCGGCCCTGCCCCGCCGGCAGCCGCTCCCCTGGACCTTGGCCCCGCGGGCTCCTTCCGCCTCGGCGGCGGCTGCCGGCGCTGCGGGTGTCGCCTGTTCCCGGCTCGGCCCCGCCGGCCGCTCCGGGAGGGTGGGAGCGCCGTCCTCGGGCAGAAGCGTTTCGGTGGGCGAAGCTGCAGCCGGGTCGGGGGTCCCGCGTGGGCTCGCAGGGTGGGCGGCCACGGGGCGGGGTGCGCCGGCCTGGGCTGGGGGCTGGGGGCTCCCGCGGAGCCTGCTCTCCACGGAGCCCGAGGCAAGGGGCGTCCAGCGGGGCGAGCTCACGGGGGTGGAAGGATGCGAAAGGTGCGAGAGCCTCATTCGAGGGCGTCTGAGCCGTCCTGGAAGAGGCGATAGGTCGTGTGCGCTCCTCGGAGGAGCAGCTCTGCAGAGACACAGGTGCCCTGCCCCAGCGTTTCCCCGAGCTCCTGCCAGTCCCACTCGTATTCTTGCCGCCTGCAGCACTGGACCCTGCTGGGCGTCTCTCTGGTGAACTGCCTGCTGTCCACCGCGTGCAGCGTGGGGCTGGCGCTGGCCTTTGCCCTCACGGTGCACAGCCGGGGCACGCACCTGGTCCGGGGCTGCGACAGCTCCGCGCTGCCTGCGGACGCCCGTGCAGCCATTGCGACTAACGACTGTCCCTTCAACACCACGCGCATCTACGTGAGTCACAGCACAGCCCCGCTCCTCCCAGCAGCTTCTTTCCCTCTCTGCTTCTTTTCTTTTCACTCTCATTCTCCCTCCTGCTTCCCTTTTCTCTCCCTCTCCCCCTTCTTTCCCCTGCTGTCTACACAGTTTCTGCTGAGTTTGTTCAGCCAGCCTGGTGCAGGGCCCACGTTCCTGTGACCCCCTGCTCCGCAGGACACGGCGCTGGCCCTCTGGTTCTCCTCCCTGCTGCTGGCAGCTGTGGAAGCCGTGCTGTCGGGCAGGTGCTGTTTGGTGGCTCTGGTCTTCCAGGGCATTGGGCCCTGTGCACAAAGCTACAGCAAAGAGCAGGTACAGATCTCCCTGGACACATCTCCCTGGATCTCCCCCATGATTGCTACCTTTGTGCTGCACTTGTGAGGTGTTGGGTTCTGCTGAGAACAAGGAGGCTGTGCAGCAGTAGGGGGGATGCTGAATTGGAACCTCTTCTAGCCAGCCTAAGTGCCAGACCAGCACCCCCTGATGGGGAGTTGCAGAGGGACCCTCTTCTTCATCCCCCTGGGAGCCAGGCCTGTTCTTTTTTTTGTGTGAACATTGCCCACCATGTATGCTTTCCACCTTACACTTCTTTTTGTCTTTTTTTTTTCCTCTCTAGCTGGCCAGGCCAAGTACAGCAATGGAGAAGCCACTCCGTGAGAGGCAGCAGCTCCTGGCAGGACTTGCTGAGTCTCCTGTGTAGCTGGAGAGGTGAGTGCCCCATGTGGGCTGTGCTTGGGATGGGGGGAGCAGGCTCTGCCATCAAGAGGGTCCATGCCCACACCAGCTCCCCAAAACACCTCTTCCTAGGAGCATGGGCAGAGGAGTCAGTGATGCTGGGCCCTTCAGCACAGCCTGGCACTGACACTGCTCCTTCGCTCCCAGGTGGTGCTGCAGGAGCGCTGTGATCCAGCAAGGCCAGGGCCAAGGTGATGTCACACCTCCTGCAGCGGGCTGCAGCGGTGAGGGGTGTGCCTTGCCCCCTGCCCCAGCTCCACCACCCCACCTGGCACAGACCCAGCAGCTCAGCAGGTGCTGTGGGCCACGGATGCTCTCCCATCCTTGCCCCAGGCTGCTGGACCCTTCCTGGTGTGCTGAAGGCTCTTGGTTTCTGTCAGCAGTGATGGGTGTGGGCAGAGGTGCTGGGGCCCAAGTCCTGGTGCCATTGCAGGCATTGCAGCTGGCTGTGCCTGTGCTCAGACATGTCAGGGAACAGAAGGGGAAGAACCCCTTTGGTGTAGATCTCTAGTTTTCTTGAATAAATAAACTTTTCCTTTCTACACTGGCTGTTCTAAGTGGCTCTGCCAGGTGAGTGCTGGTTGGGAGCAAGGCATGCCAAGGGAAGGAAAGTGCAGCTACTCTGTGAGCCCATCCCTGTGCCTGCCACTCCCCAAGCACAGGGATGTTGGCAGAGCCGTGGCCTCAGTGTGGAAGTCATCCACGGATGTGGGAGTTGAGACGCAGGGGCTGCAGCCCTGTGCCCAGCAGCTGCAGTGTTCTGGGCCCAGCATCCCCTGGCAAACAGGAGCAATGCAGGGCTGAGATAACATGTTTATTGGATGTGGAAGGTGCTGAGGAACAGGCCTGAAAGCTGCCCCAGTCCTGCTCACTGGAATGAGAAGCTGGTGCTTGGGAGCCCCCCACACCACCGTCGGAGGAACTCGATCACATCCTGGCCTGCAGGGCTGTGGGATGTCTGCAGAAAGAGAGGCCTTGGCACTGGAAGGAGGCACCCCTGTGCCCCCTGCCTGAAGGCACCCCATGGGCTAGCAGGACTGGTGATCCCCACCAAGCAGCACTGACAGTGCAGTGAACTGCCCCAGGACAATGACATAGCCAAAAGGATGCTGCATTGTCAGCATGAGGGGCTGAACCCACCCACAGCCTGTCTCCCTGCCTGGGGGTTCTGGCTCACCTTGACAGCCATCACAAATTTGTACCATGCATCCTTCTTCACTTCTCGGCCTGGCCTCAACTCAATCTTGTTTCCTAGCACGGGGTACCCTGGGCACAAAGTGACACATTCAGAACAAGCTGAGCCCCACAGCAGGCCTCCACCTGCTGCACCCCTTCCCTGTGCTGTAGCTGCCCCAACAGCACAGTGTGTTGGGGGAATAGTGCTGCCTTGGTCTCTAGGAGACCAAAATGAAGAAGGGATGTTCAAAGTGGAGGGACCAAATGAAGATTAAGGCTGAACTGCCCTTGGGCAATGACATCCAAGTGAACAGGTCCAACAATGGCACCCAGCTTCTGACTCTCGGAGCCACAACCCTGTTCCTGGTGGCACACTTCTGCTCCCCCTTCTCTGACCCTTTTTAAGTCCTACACTACAGAGCAGGGCCATGTGCTGCCCATTCTCAACTGTCTGTGCTGGCCAGCCTGGAGTCCCCAGGCAGAGCTGTGCCAGCCTGAGCCATCCCTGAACCACAGAGTGGCTGAGCTCAGAATTGCTCTAGGGTCTGTATGGTTCAACTCCCTGCTCAGGCAGGGCTACCCCAGCCCAGAGCTGTGTCTAGACAGCTTTTGACTGTCTTTAAGGATGGCGATCTCACAACTTCTGTGCAGCCTGTTCCAGTGCTCACTCACCCCCACAGTAAAAATGCCCTACCTCCTCCAGCAGAGCTGGTTCCCCACAGCCACACACGCCCTCCACTGCTCAGAGCACAGCCCAGACCTCCTGCCAGACCCACCCTGCAGCACGTTCCCACTCCCTGCACGGCACTGTGCCATCTCTTGTCTGGCCTGGAGCTTACCCGTCAGCAGGCAGGGCAGGGAGGGCACCCCGGTCCCCACTGCCACCAGCGAGGCTTCGTAGGCGCCGCGCTCGTCCTGCGGCAGCGCCTGCTCCAGCCGCTGGTCCATGGACACCGTCAGCACCCAGTCCCTCACCTCCTCCCGCTGCTCCTCCTGGGGGCAAAGGCTACTGTGAGGCTGGAACCGGGATGCTGCTGCTGCCCCAGTGCAGCCCCACAGCAGCAGGGAGCACGTGGGAGAGCAGGACAGGAGTGTATGGTGTGCACACAGCACACACGTGCGTGGTGCACGGCGGGGCTTGAGTGTAGGTGTGTGTGCTGGGGAGCACGAGAGGGAGGGAGAGAGGAAGAGAGTGTGTATTATATGCATCTGTGAGTGTGTGTACACAGGTGTGTGGTTTTTTGTGTGTGTGCTCACAGGTGTGTGTGTTTTTGTGTGTGTGCACAGGTGCGTTTTTGTGTGTGCACACAGGTGTGTGTTTTTGTGTGTGTGCTCACAGGTGTGTGTGTTTTTGGGTGTGTGTACGCAGGTGTGTGCGTGTGTACAGGTACATGTGTGTGTGTGCAACACATCTGTGCACACATGTTTGTGCATGCAGCTGCGTGCACGTCTGTGCATGTGTTTGTGTGCTCTCAGTGCAGGGACAGGAGAAGGTGCCAGTTCTGGGTCTGTTTCCATCCCCTGCAGCCTCTGCAATCCCAGCCCCACCCCAAACCCTGTTCAGAGGGCTGTGAAGCAGCACCACTGCTCCCAGCAGCTGAGAAGACAGGTGACACTCACAGGCACGTGCTGATGGGCTGGAAGGGGCACTTCAAAGGGAATGTCTGTCTTCTGAAAATCAGAATGGTCCAGGGAATCCAGGTTTCCTTCTTCAATGGCCTGGAAAGAAGGGATAGGGCACTGGGCAATGCCAGCTGTAGAGCTCACAGTACAATTCATGGCCAGGATGCCCCTGCCTGTTGGTGCTGTGGTGACCAGGCCCTCCTGTCATCCATGACCACACTCTGAAGTGCTTCTCAGACTCTTCCCTGTTCAGGTGGTCTTGAAGAAGGGAAAGATGTAATTGGGTGCTTTTGTTTTTCCCCAGCTGCTGCTGACAGCACTTGAGAGTCTGGCACAGTGAGGTGTGCCAGCTCCCTTGGATTTCCTTGGATTGGTTTCTGGTGGGCAGCCTGCTGGACAAGCAAGGGACTGAGGGGACTCCAGAGTCCTGTATCACAGTGGCCAAAGCACTGGGCCATGGCCTCCACCTCCCAAGTAGTTTTTCTTTCCTTAGAACAACTTGAGTGATCACTCTGAAAACTGTAATGGCATCTGCAGCCATGAGGATTTCAGACCTAAATTGTCAGGCCAATGTGCTCTTTGCTGCCCTGTGCACAGTGGCACTGGCACGCCCAGGGTGACTTGGGCAGGGCTGTGCAGTGCCCTGCATGGCAGGTCCTCCCACAGGAGTGTGAGGGTGCCCCCTGCTCCAGGCACACACTGGGTGGGGTTTGGGGGCTCTCCCATCAGTCCAAGCCCCAGTGTGCTGCCCTGCAGGAGCCTCAGGTGAGCCCTGGCCAGCCTGGGGGTCTGTAGTGGCCCTGTGGCAGCAATGGCAGTGCCACTGCCATTTGAGAGAGCCAGCCCTCCCTCCCCCACAGACCATACTCACATCTGAGAGGTCCAGGAAGTGGTTCAGGAAGACAAATGCCATGTTCTCCCAGCTGACTGCCTGATATGGAGAGGAACCCTGAGTGAGACTGGGCAGCTCATCCTCACAGCCATTTCTCCCAGAGCCATGGCTAGGAAGGATGTGGCTCTCTTTGTGCCACAGTCTCCAACCAGCTCATCACCACAGGCTGTCCCACAGAATGGAGACAGGCATTATGACCAGGCTGGATGGGGCTTGGAGCAGCCTGGGATCGTGGAAGGTGCTCTTGCCCATGGCAGGGGATGGAACAAGATGAGCTTTAAGGTCCCTTCCCACCTAAACCATTCTGTGACTCTATCATTGCACAGCCAGGTCCAGGCAGTGAGGACATGCTGCTGTCCTTGCCATGTGTCACAGACAGACTGTCAGACACTTGGGTGATGCAGAGCAGAGCTGAGCAGCCTCACATCCACACTGACAGAGCCATAACATGGCCTCTGTCCACCCCTGGGTCTGTAGGTCCCATCTGCTCACTGGCTGAGGTCTGGCCAGCTGCTTGAGGAGCAGCCTCCAGTCAGAGTCCAGGATTTGGGAAGATAAAGCTGAGAATCTCCGAGCCCAGGGTGTCCTGTGTCCTTCTCTGGTGCAGAGGTAGCTCTTACCTTGGCAGCCATCCCAGCCTCATAGAAAGCCTTGTCTGCAGGGAGCAGATCCGTGTGGCGCAGCAGGGAAATGGACAGCTGGGCAGCCATGGTGTCCTGGGGGCACAGAGGACAGCAAAGACAACAATTCAGCAAAGAGAAAACAGCTTGGAAGGGATCTCATGAGATTACCCCAGACTCACAGCAAGGACTCTGCACCCACACATGCCCTACAGGTAAAAAAGGTCAAAAACCTCAGTCCTGACCCTGAGTTCCCTCACTACAGAACACATGGGACTGTCACCTGAGGGTAAATTCTTCTGCTTTACATGCCTTGCTATTTTTCACGAGAAGCAAACCGCGCAAACATCCCACATTTAAGTCACAGAACAGGTGAGGCTGGAAGGCATTGCTGGATTGACATTGCTGGCAGTTCCCACATCCTGCCCCTAGCCCCAGCCAAAGCAGAGGCAGCTACGTGCCAGGAACATGCCTGGTCAGGTTCTGACCATCTCAAGGAACAGAGATTCTCCAGCCTCTCCACAAACCTATTCCGGCCACAGTCTCAATACATTTTTTCTAGTATGCAATTATGTAAGAATTTTGGTGCAGGGGTGATGAATTGAAGGGTAATTTCACTTTTCTGCTGCCAGATACCCAGTGTCACACAAGAACTGTCAAGGCTTCTTCATGGTCCCAAATAGACTGCCCAGCCCCTCAACATTCCACAGCTGTGGAGATCTGTACAGGCTTCCAAGACATCAGACTTGGCTCTTGCTGTCTCTGGACCCCCAACACGTACACACACAGCCATAGGGAAGTCCCAGTCTTCCCTGTGGCTTTCACTGGGGTTCTTTTCCTTTTCCCAGCCTTCTCCATCACAACTCTAGTACCACATCTATCCAGAGCTCGAGAATAATTCCACAATCCCACACAATCAAGAGTTCAACAGGGAGGCCAAGAACAAATCCCAGGGCACACGAGATTCCAAAGGAGTCACAGGGCCTTGTGATGCCCCCACAGAGGTCCACGAGCTCCCAAAGCCCCCCAACAGGCCCAGCACACAGGACCAGTACCTGCTGAGGCCCTGGGCAGACAATCTGCTGTGAAGACCATGTGTGAAGCCCAGCAACTCTTGGAGCCCAGGAGAGCAGAGAGGAAGCCATCTCTCTCTTGGGAAGATCAGATTTTTTGTGATTTCTAATTTTCTACTGGCACCTCTGCTCTCACAAGTCAAGCCAAGCACAAGGATCAGCTCCTGCCCTGGTTTACAGCTCAGCCACAGTGGCTGGGACAGTACCCACGGTAAGCAGAAAACACCACCTGCAGCTCCACCTGCTAGTGGTGGGCTCCCACGTTACTGCAGTCCTGTTCTCATGCATCCATGATGGGTGATTTGTGAAGTGGAATAGTAACCTATGAATAGCCCTAAACCTGCAGATCCCCATGGGCTTCCCCACTCTGGGAGTGCCCTGGCAGAGGAGCTCCAAAGCCTCACCAGCTGCTTCAGGCCCTGCGCGGCGGAGCGGGCAGCGCAGTAGTGGCAAATCAGCAGCATCCTCTCAAACTCCTCGTGTGCTGCAGTGTTTGCCTCGCTGGACTTCACCAAGTTTTCACACTGAGAAGAGAAAATGAGAGGAACTGAGAGCAGGAGAGCACGAGGGCACTCTTCATCCACATGAGACAGGGAAGTCAGGACAGAGAAGGATCTGAAATATCCAGACACTCCTGGGACTGGACGAGGGCTGGGCCTTGGGTGCTCTGGGTCCAAAAGCATGCTGAAGAAAGGAGGCTGTGGGAGCCAGGGAGAGCCACCAGTACTGCAACTGCCAGCACTGGAAGCCGGAGTGAGCCTGGATGGACAAAGGGAGGATTTTTTGATTTTGCTTATGCTCGCAGTAGGGACAGAAACAGATAAGGCAATGGTGGCTCTAGCTGAGGTGCTCCGGACAGGAATTAGGAGCAGAAGGCTCTAAGCCTCCATGGGAGAATTCGTATTTTCCAGGCTCAGTAGCTCTGTGCTTTCCCCATGCAAGCTGCTGAATGTGGGGTAGGATGAGAAGAGGATGTCACGACATCCCCATGTCACAGTGACACCTGGAGCTCTGCAAGGGCCAGCGGCCAGACCCACTCCTAGGATCTGGCCTGGAGCACAGGGTCTGCTTCTCTGCCTTCTCCTGCTCAGCCACATCCACTTCTCAGGGTCCTGTTTCCCTATTGTCCACACTGCCAGCTCTCTACTCTTAGCTTGTGTTCTAAAAACACCGTCCATGTCACCTGTTGA
Source organism: Pyrgilauda ruficollis (assembly GCF_017590135.1). Lineage (NCBI taxonomy): Eukaryota > Metazoa > Chordata > Aves > Passeriformes > Passeridae > Pyrgilauda > Pyrgilauda ruficollis. The sequence goes on from NW_024523934.1 coordinate 167,209, forward strand.
GAGACTGCCTTTCTTCTGTGCAGTCAAGCACCCCTGGCTGGGGCTGAGCAGGCAGGGGTGCCATGGCCACACTCACCAGGGCGAGGAGCACGTCCCGCAGCTCAGCCCAGCTGGAGTATGCCTCAGCACAGTTCCTGCCAGGTGCGTTCACCATCTCCACAAACAGACGCTTGTAGATGTTGAAATTCTGCAACAAAAAGGAGACAAGCGTGGAAGGAGACAGATGAGGAGTCAGCAGACTCCAGAGCTCTCCTGCTGCCAAGCACGGGCCAAGAAAATGGCTGCAGAGGGGCAGTGCTGCAGGTCACTGGCTGGAAGGGGGGCAAACAGGGAAGGATGGAAGGAAGTTTTCTGCAGCCAATGCTCTCAGAGAGGCAAATGGTTCCTTTTGTTCTGAACTTGGTGCTCAAGGTGCTCAAAACAAACACAAACACTCAACTTCCACTGCTCCTTTCCATGGAGAACATGCTGGGAGATCTCCTTCAGCCCTCTGGAAGAACCCACTGCAGGGCTGGGCACACTGAACACAAGGCAATCCCAGCTCGGGCTGGACCTGGCTCATGCAGCAGGTCACAGCAGTGGACAGCCCCTGGGGATGCCCTCCCTACCTGTGGGTTGGCAGGTGCCCCGTGCTGGACGTACAGGTGCAGGGCTTTGTCCCAGCAGCCCTCACAGATCAGGTGTGTTGCATACAGAGCCACGTACTTGTGCAGGACCTGGTAGCTCTGCAGAAGACACATGGAAAGCAGCAGCATGAGACTCATGAACTGAAGACTTGCCACTTGGTGGGGATGGATTCAGCCATGTGTGCACAACCCCACACACCTGAGTCCTGAAGGGTGAAACAGGTAATCGGAGCCAGACTGCCCTAAGCACACCTGGGTTTGATTTGGGCCCTACTGACACCTTTATCTTGGCTGGCTGTTGCTGTGCTGATCCTCCACACATGCACATACAGCTGTTTTGCAGCTGCTCACCACTTGCCAAAGGAATACTGCCAAACACCCAAAGGATGCAGCACCTCTACTATGTGTCAACACAAGGCTACCAACTGTGAAGCAGCCTTCAGCCTAACACAGAAAGTAACTAAAACCCTGGGTGAAGATGTTTGTAATTTACAAAGCTGCTCTAGTCCATTACCCACACACTGTTACAGCTCCAGGACTGCAGACCTTCTTAGAGGGCTGCTCACACCAGTGCTGACCCCATAGACACTGCTGAGAACTGGTGTTGGCCTCACAGAAATTCAAGTGAGGAAAGAATTGCTTCACACATGCATAAATATAGTAACGAGAGGAAGAAAATGGCACAAAATGTGCAACCCTGTTAAAAACTGAGCAATGGAAGCAAGCTTATTATGCAGAAGAAAGACGAGTGTCCCAGCAGATGTCCAGAACTCCAACACCCAGATGGATGCTGGTGAAGCACTGTGTTCAGTATAGCCTGGGATAAAGGTTAAGTCTGGTATGTGACCTATTTTATAAATGTACCATTTTTGCTGTATAATCACTGTAGAGCAGCTGAGTCAAAGCGATTATATTCTGCACTGGTTATGGAAAAGGATCATGCCAATGCTCTCTTGGAGGCACGAGCAGACGCCAAGACCTTGCCAGACTCAGTATGGCCTTGTGGTGCCCAATACAACAAACTGAGGCTTTCCCATCAAATGGAGTGTGCAGTTATTCTCTGGCTCCTGATAAGCAGAGTATCAATAGGGGAGCCTCCCAAGAGAACAGTGAGAGAGAGACCATCTGTATCACAGAGAAGCCCAAGTCTAAGTTCATTCTAGTAGAATCCAAACTTAGGTTATTGCAACCAAAGTTATAAAACAACAGCTCCAGGCATTCCCAGAGCTTTTCCAACGCTTCAGTGCTGGCCTGAGTGACAAGTTGTGATGTCCCTACTAACTGCAGATGCTGCTGCCAAGGCTGCCCTGTTATTCAATCTGAACCAACATCTCACTCTAAAGAACTGCCCGCCCTTGGTTACCTCCATGATCAACAACCATTTAACCAATAACTATTTAATAGCCAATCACCAATCAATAACCACTGAATACAGACCATCCCTCAAAGTACATCCTGGTAATTGAGAGCTATCTTCTCCTGCTACTTCCTTGACAGAGCACTGTAAAACAGTTTCATTTTGCTCTTCTCCATTTTATTACTCTGCTGAGGTAATTTTGTTAGTTTCAGGCCAGTAAAACTGAAAAAATGTCAGATTTGCTTTCCTGACTAGGTTGTCTCATTCTGACTGACACCACCACGCTCAAGAACACAGAGAAAGAAGGCTTTCTTCTACAAATCCCTGTTTCCATGGTACCAATTACTTCCAGCCCAAACAACTCTTTTAGCTTCTTCCAACGCTCCATTAATCACAAAATTTAAACACAATATGCTTCCAGGTTCTAGCACTTCCCCACCCAGCCTCCCTGGGACAGTGGTGCGGTGCTTCCTGAGCCCCTGCAGTGGCTCTCCATGCTGCCCACCCACTGCAGGGTTCCAGGAGCCCAGGTCTGTCCCTGAGGGCTCACACAAGCACTCACCTGCTTAGCTGCGACCTCCAGGCACTTTTCCCACTGCTCCTGCTTTGCATATATATCCAGAGCTGCCATGACATCAATTCCCACCAGCTGAGGATGGAAACAGCTATCAATTCATTGTGCAGGCCAGGTTTCCTACTCACATCCACACAACATCAGGTCACCCATGTCTTCTTTTCCCAGACACAGTGGCTTCCCCGCCACGGCATGAAATCACAGAGCCTGTGTGACCCATCTTCCACTGAGAGGGACCTGTTCAGGCTGAGGAAGTTGGCCCATGGGAACCTTATGAAGGTCAACAAGTGACAGGTGCTGCACCTGGGTCAGAGCAACCCCATGCACAGATGCAGCCGGGGTGGAGAACGGATGGAGGGCAGCCCAGAGGAGAAGGACTTGGGGGTGTTGGTGAACAACAAATTGGACATGACCTAGCAATGTGTGCTTGGAGCAACCCACTCTAGTGCAAGGTGTCCCTGCCCAAAGCAGGAGGTGGAATGAGATGAGCTTGAGGTAAGCTTTAAGGTCCTTTCCCAGCCAAACCCTTCTATGACTGTGGTCTGGCATGCAGTAGCCATGGCTCACAGGCACATACAGACTTCTCACTCGTACTCATAGTCAGGCAAAAGGCCCATAAGAAAGGCCCCAGGATCTGCACAGGTCCTGACATCACTCCCTAGCCTGTGAGACATCCGTACGAATGTACGAAATACGTACCGAATCCACCTTTCCTTGTTTTTTTAAATACTCCTTGTAACACTGGTCCACGTACTCCTCTGACCTGTGGGTAGGAAGAATCCCAAAAGGCAGCAAGACTCATGTCTTGCAGCAGTGCAGAGGCTGGATTCAACTTTGGAACTAGCTGACTTGCAGCTGTGCTATGTCTTGCTAGCAGGCTGCTGGTGCACAGATGGATGGGGAAGGAAAGGGTCTAAGCAGCTCTTCACAACATAACATGTGAGGAGAACAAGGGATCACAGGGCTCTCAGAAGGAAGTGCATGCACAGAGTTACGGCAAGGGAAAGGGAGAGAGGGATAGGGGCAAAACCAAAGGGGATAACAGTTTCTGTGGAATGTGTGTCAATAGGAAAGTGTCAGAATGTTAAATGGCTTGGGAAGGGTGGCTGTGGAGAATGTACCCTGCTGAGCATGGGAAAGCCTCTGTAGGGAGAATCCAGGAAACCTAGGGGCAACTGGACAGTACAGGACAGGACAAGGGAGCAGCTGGGGGTGGGAGGGGGAACAAGAAGGGTGTAGCTTGCAAAGCTCAGGGCATACCTGGGGTCATACTCCTTGGCCGTGTGCTTGGCTTTGCTCCATTCCTCCCCTTCAATTAAGGCATCAATAGCTTCTCGGACGAGGTCCAAGTTCAGGTAGAGCTCAGCAGCCTGCAGGGCCAGAGACAGTTCCATGGGAGGGAATACCCCAAGGGTTCCCTGTATCCCAGGCTGCAGCTAGTGCTGGACCACCACACAGACAACACAGAAAGTCTCTTCCCAAAAGATAAGCCTCTCCTCTGCTTCCTGCCTTCTCCCAAGGCCTGGCTCTCTCACACTGTTCGAGGACTTGATTAATTTCCCTCTTTCATCCTCCTTGAAGATTCTGCATCTACCTCTAGATAAGGCTACCCATCCACCCATCACCCCAGGATGTGACTTGACCTTCTTCCCCGGGACAGAGCCCTCCCTTCCAAAGTCACTACTTCTTCAGGAGCCCTGGGGGCAGAAACCAGTCCTCACCATGCTGTATTTCTTCATGGCCACCAACTGAGGAGCCACAGTCCGTGTCACTTCCACGCTCTGTGACTGATCCAAAAACTTCACAGCCAACTCAGCAGCCTGTGAAGAGAAACTGTCAGCAGCTCAATTGATAAAAATGGTGGGGGAGTGGGATGAAGCTGGGAAGTGCTCAGTCCCAGCTAAAAGACTGACAGTTGGAAGCGCTTGAATGATGGAGGAAGGGGAGAAACAGCAGGTTATTTTGACAAGTCAGAGGAGCAAAGCCCAGCTACTTTCACACATGGGAGAAGATCAGAAAGGACATAATTGTAGCTGAAGTTGTACAAGGACATGGGTGTGAGCGAGAAGTATGAGCAGGAACACAGCACAAAGGCTGGTGGCATGGAGCACAGGAAGGTGCTCCTCTGGCAAGGGCTGAGTCACAAAGTGCAGCTCTACAGTGCAGGGAGCCGTGGCACACAGACATGGGCCTGCCACAGGCAGAGGCACCAGAGCAGGGGAGGCAGCACCATGCAGGATAAGCACAGCCTGTCGTGGCTCAAGAGAACAGCTAAGAAGGCTTTCAGCCCCCAGGCCCTAAGCCCTGCAGTGACACAGATCTCTGAGGTGCACTCAGGTTGTGGAAGAGCTTCCAAGCAGAAGAGCAGGTGAAGGGAATCCCAGCCCCTGACAGTACCTTCAGTAAGCACTTCTCCACCAGGACACTGTTGCTGGGGTCCCGCACCTTCAGGTAGCAGTCCACTGCCCTGGCATACTCCCCAGACTGCTCCCACTCCCGTGCCTGCTCCAGCAGCCCTTCAGCTCCGCTGCAGGAGGAATGCAGGCTGTGAGCAGGACGGGGATGCTGCCACAGATCCTGCAGACAGTGTGCAGGGGTGGGCAGGGAGGTGCACACGACAGGTAAGCAGGGACCTCAGACAGAGCGGAGCATGTGACAGAGAACATAGACAGTGCTGAGGAAAGAACTGACCAAGGACCCTGGAGAGATGCAATGGCAATACAGGAGAACATGGAGATTTTAAGTGGGGCAAGATGCCATCTGGGAGATCTTGGATGGCAGAAATAAGACTCCCAGAGAAATAAGGAAGGATGATAGGAAACCTATGTAGTAAGAAGTCCGGAGTCCTCAAGAAGGAAACAAGTGGATGTCAGGGATCCCATCAGGCTGTCTCTGTAAGGCATCAGCAAAATGGCCATGGGGAAGAAATTCCAGGCTACTTCCTGCAGCCTGACCACAGCACTCCTTACCTGGAGCCTTTCTTTCCAGCCTCTCTGCCACACTCCTCCTGCAGCTCTCCCAGTCGACCAGGCATGTATTCCTTGCAGATCCGCAGGGCCTCGCTCCACATGCCGGCCTCCTGCACAGGCACAATGGGTGGAAGTTTTCACCAGTTACCAGCATCCCCCACACTCCTGCTACCACATAACACATCTATCCCCTCATCCTGCCAGAGAACCGACCAGAAGAAACAACCGCAGCAGCACCACCCAGTCCTTTCCTCCCCAAGAACAGCACCCATGTCTGTCCACCTGCCCTAACTGCCTCAGAGGAACATGCTCATCCATCCCAGCTACCTCTGTGGAATGGGCACTTAACCCTCCCAATGCACCCACTTGTGCTACCCCAAGGACCACCCACAATTTGGCAGGATACATCCTCCAGAACCATGAGAGTGAAGCTATGCTATGAAATCCACTGGTTCGGTCTTCAGACCAGAATTCAGCTCCTCTAAAAACTCTGAGTAAATGGTTTCTCTTTGGCTACTAAGCTGACAGGGGGAGCTGGGAGGCGAATTTCACTCCTTCATCTAAACTGGGTTCTTGTCCAGTGAGGAAGGCAATGATGTTGCTACAGACTGCATTCACCTTATAGTACTTGATGGCCAGCTCAGGTCTCTGAGCTCGCAGGAGGAAGGCCTCTGCCTTCTGGAACTCTCTCTGCTCAAAGGCAAACTGTGCCTGTCCGACCAGCACATCAGCCACGCTGTCTGGGTCGTGAGCCTCAGCCACACGCTGCGCAGCGTCCCAGTTCTGGTTATGCACAAACCTGGGGGATGAGATGTACCAGGGACACGAGGTGTAACAACAAGGATGGCAAAGAGCAGCCCAGTGCTGGAGAGGCAACCAGGCTGGCATTGCATGGAGACTGCAGACACAGCAGGATGTGGAGGACACATACATCAGCACAGCTTCCTTGGGCTTCCCAGCTTTAATGAACTCTCCTTCAGCCTCTTCAAATTTGCCCTAGAGGAGAAGAAGTGATTTGTTTGCACACCTTCCTGTTCTGGCATCATCACATGACCTCCTGTGATCACTGCAAGGCAGGGAGCATTTATGAAACACAGGTGTGTGGAGCTTGGCACTGTCACCACGGAGCCCTTTGGAAATGCAGCGAGTGCAGCCAGAACTGCTGCTGCAGCAGCCCAGGGACAACTGCTCAGTTACCTGAGGGACTAGAGAACTTGCACCTGTTCCAGGGGGAAAATTACCTCATCTTCCAGGAACATGGCGTACTTTAAGTGGATGTCTGGCATCTTCTGCTTCATGGAGAGGCGGGCCAGTTCAAAAGCAAATTCGAAGACCCTGCAATGAAAGAGAAAAGGACTCTGTGCTGTGAGTGTATGCCTTCATCAAGAACAAGACATCAAGTAGAGCAGAAGACACTGGGAGAGGAGAGAGGGGAATACAGGGGGTCCCAAGTGAATTAGCACTGCCTGTTCCTCCTGTTCCTTACCAGGAGCTTTTAGAGTCCCCACTAAGGAAATTTGGCTCCTTCACACCTACTGTTACAGCCCAAGGCTGGAGCCAAGAGATGTGGGAGCCTCGGGAAGAGCAGTAATGAATGGCCACACAGACAGACACCTGGCCAGCTGCAGAGCAGGGCCAAAGATGCTGTGGCAGACAGTTACTTATGGTGACATGAGGAGTACCTCCTCTCACGCTCAGAGGCTCTCACAAGCCTTCCCTTGCAGAGTTTGAGGGACAAACTGCATTTGCCTGCCAGCTCAGACTTGGCATTTGAGAGACTGACACAAAGATGAGAAGCGGGATGTGTCAAGGATGTGGAAGCCTGTGTGAAGCATGGTGGGGTGGGAAGACACGTAATTTTCTGGATCTGCAGCTACCATGTGCACACAGTTACCCTGGCCCACACGTTTTTCTCTGGTGAGTCAGAGGGGAGGGAGTGTTGGGCACCTGCCTACCCGCTGTCTGTTGCATGGTCAATGGCCATCTCCAGCAGTCCAAATTTGCTGAGGAGTTTCACAGCTGCCTCTCCACCCAGGCTCTTTGCCCACAGATAGGCCACATGCTTGTGAGAGTTCGCACCCCCGGATTAGCACTGCCTGTTCCTCCTGTTCCTTACCAGGAGCTTTTAGAGTCCCCACTAAGGAAATTTGGCTCCTTCACACCTACTGTTACAGCCCAAGGCTGGAGCCAAGAGATGTGGGAGCCTCGGGAAGAGCAGTAATGAATGGCCACACAGACAGACACCTGGCCAGCTGCAGAGCAGGGCCAAAGCTGCTGTGGCAGACAGTGGTGACATGAGGAGTACCTCCTCTCACGCTCAGAGGCTCTCACAAGCCTTCCCTTGCAGAGTTTGAGGGACAAACTGCATTTGCCTGCCAGCTCAGACTTGGCATTTGAGAGACTGACACAAAGATGAGAAGCGGGATGTGTCAAGGATGTGGAAGCCTGTGTGAAGCATGGTGGGGTGGGAAGACATGTAATTTTCTGGATCTGCAGCTACCATGTGCACACAGTTACCCTGGCCCACACGTTTTTCTCTGGTGAGTCAGAGGGGAGGGAGTGTTGGGCACCTGCCTACCCGCTGTCTGTTGCATGGTCAATGGCCATCTCCAGCAGTCCAAATTTGCTGAGGAGTTTCACAGCTGCCTCTCCACCCAGGCTCTTTGCCCACAGATAGGCCACATGCTTGTGAGAGTTCGCACCCCCGGACGCCTTGGCCACCTGTCCAAAGAAAAGGAAATGGAAGAACCCAGTGTATGTTTCACCTTCAGCAGACTGAGCCCCTCTCATGTGCTGCCTGCCAGCAGGAGGGAGCCCCAAAACCACCTGTTCCCTCCCGACAAACCCTTCTGCAACCACCACTGCACTGGTGAGGGGGACAGTAAGACAAAGGCACACGTGGTGCAGCACAACAGCTGCTGCCGCAGCACAGCCACACCACTGCTTGGACAGCACTGCATGGCCACACTGAGCACAGCAGTGCTGGGGGGCTGCGGCCAGAGCAACACCTCTGAGGTACAACAGGACGCAGTGATCAGGGCAGAGCAGTGCCTCGAGGAAGGCAGCACAGCACAAAGGCCAAGGGTCAAACCCTGCTTTTGGGCTGCAGTGCTGCAGACTGGGAGGCCCATAGGCCTCCAGGGCTGGGGCAGTTCTGAGGCTGGGTAGGGTACACCAAATGTTCTGATCTTGCAGTGAACAGAGACAAAGCAGTTTCCACCAGGATCCACAGCCAGAAGCTGACCCCTGCACAGGTGGGGAGCTGCGAATGATTATTACCCTGTATGCCTCTTCCCACATGTCATTCATTCTGTACATGTTCACTGCTGTCTTCCAGTCTTTGGCTTCCAGGTAGTGGTACTCAGCCTCCTGCAAACGCCCCTCTGCCTCCAGCTCCTACAGTCAGAGGCAAGGAGGCAGTGACACTTGTGGTGGTGCATTCCCCCCTTCTCCTTTACAGGCTGCAGTGTGAGCTGAGAAATGCTTGTTAGTCCTTGGCCTTGAAAACACCACCTGGGCTCAGCTCTTCCTGAGCCTATCAGAAACACTGTCTTGGTCCCAGAAACTGCTGTTGTCTAATGACCTTCTGTTTTCTTTAGGACCAGTCTTGGAAAATATTCCTCTTGCCAGAACAGCATAACATTCCTCTTCTCACATTTTCAAGAAAATGCCAACCCAAACTCTGGCCAGGATGAAGCATAGTTATGACTGAAGCCTATAATCAGCAGTCCAAAATGAGACCCTTTCGAGCTGTCCTGGGACCACCGTGGGCTGTGAGCAGCAATCGCCCTCTGGACGGGGGTCACCTCTCAGAGCCAAAAGCCTCAGGTTTGCTGCTCTTGGAGGATTGCCAAAACACAATGCATCCTTGAGGCCTGATCCCTCACCCACTGGGAGATGCAAAGGCCTCCAAAGTGAGGATTTCACTGACCTCTGGGGGGAATTTTCACAGGTACCTTGTAGGTACAGACTGTCTCTGTCTGGATGCATAAAGATGCACATATGCTATAGCAAATCTGTGAGAAGTGCAGCTTTCTTAGATGTTTAAGTATCTTGGATATCTAAGTAAGTTAGGCCTGTAAGTAAGGTTAAATTATAGTTATAAACTTACTTAAATGCTGCTAAGTGTTGTTCTTTTGCTAAGTTGTTAAACATAAGTTATAAGCTAAGTGTTGCTAAGTGTTACTCTTCTGCTGAGTTGCTAAGTATAGCTTCAAAGTTGTAACAGACTAAATGCTGTTAAAGTTATTCCTCTGTTAGATTGTTATGGCTAACCTATAAATTAAGTTAGGTGTAAGTTAAATGTTTTCTTATGTTAAATTGTTAGTCTTAAGGTATAAGTTAAATTGAAGTACTCTTACATTTGAGTGCTGTTAAGCTTTTAGGCTGTGTTCTTTTTTATCCTTAAATTGACTGTCTTTTGTCACACATACCCACCCACCCCCATAGATGGTTCTTAGGTAATTTCTTCTTTGATTGCCTGGATTTTGCTTCATTTGTTGTTGCTTATTTTTCCTTGATGTGCCCTAGCTGTCCTGTAAGTAGTAGACTGAATCTTGACAACACATTTGTGCTTTGATGCTCAATATTAAACCTAACTTTTGCCACTGATTTTTTCAGCGATCTCAAACCCTCGTCCATAACAACAATCTTGCCCCTGCTTGGTTCAGCTGATCCCCTGCCATAAGATGCACTCACCTTGCCCAGGTGCAGGTGAGTATCTCCAAGTAAGTCCTTGTGGTACTTGGCTACTAGGCAAACCATCTCATCATACATCTTACACTTCTTGTACATGGTGATGGCCAGATCGGGTTCATTCACAGTGATGTACAGCCTGGCAACACGAGCACATCCAAACAGCCAAGGACACAACCAATCCCTGGAATCTTTCCACATCCTGAAATACCAGCTTCAGTTCTCCGTGTGTGGAGAAATTCCTCTGACCATTCCAAACCCCAGTCCCAAATTCTCCCCCTAACCCAGGAAAGGGCTTCTCCTCCCTACAGCAAATTTTTCAGGGCTCAGTCTTGGGCTGACACCAGTACTGGAGGAAACTCACCTCTCTGCTTCTTTGTACTTGCCCTGTCTCTCCATCTCCTGGGCCTGGGTTATGTACAGCACTGTCACCTCCTCTTGGCTCATACACTTGAGTGCCAGCTGCCAAAAGGAATGCACAGGGGAGAAATGAACAGCAATTTCCTGACATGTGACAGTGAAGGAGAAGAGGAAAACATATTTCCTTCCCATGTGACAAACAGATATCTGTGGTATATGCTCTGCCAAGAATGGGCAGTCACTGTCACAAAGCACACAGGACCAGCTCTTGGGGAGGACCATTTGTGCAAGAGGTGCACCCACATGGGGCTGTGAGAGAGAGAAGGCCAGGGTCAGGATGGGAACACTGGATTTCTTGCTGGCTACTGGATGTCCCTGCACATGTATCTGGGAAGAGTACTGGTTGATCAGGTATTGGTGCACAAGGCACTACCACCTCCTGATGGAAGACACGTCTCACCAAGTGGGGTGAGGTTCACAGAAGCTTTGGCTTCTGACTCTACCTTGTGAGCCTGTTCCCAGAGCCCGGCCTGCGTGTACATGTCGATGGCATCCTTGGTCTGGCCTCCTTTGATGTACAGCTCCTCTGCAACCTGCCAGGAAAAGACCACACTCAATATAGCCAAGGGACACACAGAGCAGTGGTGACTGTCTCTGTGGCCTCACCTGATACTCCTGCAAAGCTGCATAATGCTGGGCAATCTTGAGGTAATATTTGGCTGCTGTCTGTTTGTCCTGCAAGTCCAAAATGTAGATGGCCTTCTTCCACTGCCGGGCTCCCAAAGCTGCCTCGAGGGCCTTAATTGAGCACCTGGCACCAAACCCATCAGTCTTTAGAGCCAGGCAGCAGGCACCTCCTCTAGCTACACTGTGCCAGGGAGACTAGAGTGCTCTGCTGCCTGATTCAGCTTCCTGAGTTAGAGCAGCATAAAGCTGCTGAGTAACTGGCAGTGCTAAGGGGGATGAAAGGACTGCGACAGCAGGGAAGAGCAATCAGCACTGTAAGACCTTGGGAGAGATGTAGGAAGGCATCAATGGCTGGTGCACATGAGCAAGCGGGGCACTCCCAAGTGGGGTAGTGGGGGCTCACTCAGGCAAACCCCTTGCTGACAGAGGCAAAGGCATCAACTTCATGCCCTGCCAGTACCCTGCTGCTTATACAGCCTTCCCCAGCTCCCACCTGGCTTCGATGTAGTGGTTAATAGCAGCATCCAGCTGTTTCTGCTGCACCAGATGGTCTCCCCAGGCCTCCTCCAGCTTCACAACTTCTGCAGGAAATGCCAGGCGAGCCAGCTCCACGGCTGTAAGGGCACACAAGAGCTGTAATGCTGAGGCCAGCAGGGAAGCAGAACTGTGGGGCAAACATGGGCCTTGGATCTGACACAGGAGGAGGGGAATGGTGACTGTCTAAGCCACTCCAGCTCCCATGGGTTACCCAGCAACCTAGACCCTGTGGAGAGCTGGGCAAATCCATGCTGCTGCAGTCAGCATGGTCAAGGGCTTGGGAACAAGACACTCCTGGGACTGCATGTGCAAGTGCAGCTCTGTGAAAATACACTGAATGATATGATAGGTGGGAGCTGCAGAGCATCCAGGCATCTCCAGGCTCCAGGGCAATATCTCATGTTGCCACTAGGCCAGAGTAGCCAGGCTCCTGCTGGAGATGAGTGGGAGGAACACACTGAGCACAGTACCTTTCAAGAAGGCACTGCCCTTGCCATAGCAGTCCAGAGCCTTTCGTGGGTTCCCAACCTTCTCGAACAGGTCTCCAGCCTACGACAGATACAAGCTGCCAGTTTCCAGAGCCACCACCCCCACATCATCACACCCTACCCGCTCCATGCACACTCCTGCACCAGCTCTGCCTTCCCAACTAACCAAGTGTATGGGGATTGACACACTGCTAGGAAAGACAGCATGTGCCAAGACCATTGTCCTTCCTGCTGACTGACCCCAGGACAGCCATCCTGGAAGACCAAAGGCTCACTCCCTTCAGTATTTGAATGGTGGCAAGACCACACATCTAAAGAACTTTAAAAACAGAGCAAGTATATAACAGCCTTTCCTCTATTCGTCCATCTCTGACAACCTCACAGTAGAAGCTGCCTGAGTTTGTTGCAATGCCCTCACATCATTGTATTTAATGGCTTTTGACAGAATCTACTCCATGATTTGTCTAATAATTTTTGAACTATTTGTACTTTTGGTAACAACATCCAGTAGCTGGGAGCTCCAGTTATTCTTTCAACAGAAAGCTTAAGAAAAGATGACAGTTTTGAAACAGTACAAAGTTGTCTTGTATTGAAATGGCCAGATAAATTGAGACTAAAGAAATGTAATTTATAAAGGAGACATAAAACAAGCTAACAAAAAGCAGTGGTTTTTTTTCACACAACATCTAACTGAACTGGGTAACTCATAGCCAAAATTGTAACTTAAAATCTACATGTGGTTCAAGCAATAATTTGACAAGGTCATGGAAGTAAAATCTATCAAGAGCTCTCAGACATGGAAGTAGAGCTGTTCAGGTACATTATAGGCTGAAAACTGCTGGACCCCATGAAAACACACTAGGGGAAGTGCCACCCTGTATTTGCCTGCCCTGTTCTTTATTTTTTTTATGCTTATTTTAAATAAACACCTCTGGCAGGTGCTTATTTCTTAAGCACCTGCCAGAGGCCACTGTTGGCCAGGATACTAAGCAGTGGGCAGACTCAGCACTGCTTTCTTACACTAACATGATGTGCTATGGAAAAAACACCCTTTGATTTTAAAACTGTCACCTCACAATAAGTTACCCATTTTTGGTCTTATTAGACACAGAGAATAATCACATCCCTTCTTTATGATATTCATGGCTTTACAGACAGTCTTCAACTCCTTTGTTTTGCCTCCTTAACTTTTCCATTTAGGCCATTCTTACACTGTATTTTATTCTGATATGAGGAAACACTGACATTTTCACAGTGATATCACATTTTCAGTTTGATTCATGATTCTGTTCCTTTGATTCCCATCTTCCTAAGGCCTCCTTAACTATTAGTGACACTCCGTATTCTGGAGACATGTTGGTAATCAGATGTGATCTTTTTCCTAATTATTAAGAGTAATTCTAGACCTCACCCATGTACAATGGGTACAGCGAGGATTTCCTCATAAATGTTAACTACAACCTCATCAACCCAGAATTACCTCTGCTACCTTCCAGCTCTGTCCCCCTATGTCTCACAGGTGCAGAGGATGGGGCAGGGGCCCTGATGCCCCTGAGGTGAAAGCCCAGTGGAAGGGCATTTACCTGTTCATACAGTTCCCCTCTGATCAGTGCCGTGGAGATCCTCTCGACGACATCCACGTTGGTGAGCAGCTCGTCCCTGCTCATGGCTAGCCGTGCTGCTTTGGCTGGCAGCCCTGCCCGCAGATACAAGCTGATGGCTGCCAGGTAGTCACCCTGTCCCTCCTGGACCTCCCCAGCCTTCTCCTCCTGCTGGGTATCCAGCAGCCACTGGTAGTAACCCCGACGCAACTTCTCCAGCATTGGGTGTCCCTGTGGAGAAACACAGAACTGGTAGTCCTGGGAAGGATGAGATATTGTCCAGCTCATCCTGCAGGCTCTAAGCACCTGGTCACAGCACCAGGCCTCTTGTCACCCAGTTATCAGAAACTACAATGCCAGCCCTGTGTACCATGGCACTACCCATTCTTTTTTAAAGCCAAAGATACTCCTAAACCAATTTCAGTAGCTTTTCTCCCTGTTCATTCAGGTCTGTACTTACACCAGTGCAACCTTCCCTTCTATTTGGAGCCTTTCTAAACAAAAGCAAGGTAGGGCAGGTGAGAAGAACACAGACCCTGAATGGACTCCCAACCAGAAGTTGGATTTATTTACCAAGCAAGACCAGCCTATAGCCCAGTGCAGCAGTATTCTGTACCTTGGCCTTGGCCACCACAATGCATTCATCCCACATGTGCAGCTCCTGGTACATGTTCATGGCCTCCTCTGGGGCGTTCTGTGTTGGAAAGCAAAGTGTTAACCTGAGCAGACACACTGACATGGAGCTGTCACAGCAGGCAGGGCTAGATGTGCAGAAAACACTGGGAAAAGTGTACTGTCTCCATTACTTGGATAGACATCCTCCCTCACACTCTTCCTACACCTCAGGGTAATTCTACACCTCAGAACAAGGAATACCTTTTCTACTTCATGGAAAAAACTCTTCTGCTAGGAACAAGCAACATCCTCCTTTCCTCTTACAGCAGAGGGCACACTCCTTCCCACCCAGAAATAAACAGAACCTTTTCCACTCCTTGTTCCTTTACTCACTTGTTCCAGAAAGATCATCTCTGCCAGCTTGTAGTTCTTGTCCAGCATGGCCAAGCGGGCCCGCACCAGGTAATGGTCTGTGCCATCCCCACCCTGCAGACAACAGCAGCAAGCTCAGTTTGCTGAGGGAAGGAACAATCTCTAGAATGGAACATGGAGGGGACTGACGTGGAGGCAGGTTGCTACAGAAACAAAAGACAGTTGAGAATCACAGCAGTGACAAGCCAGGACGGTATAAAATGGCAAGCCTGGAGAGGGACCTGGCAGGTGTTGGCAGAAGACAATGTCAGCAGTTTCTACATGAAGAGATACTGGTCTGTAGCAAGACACTGGTGAGCAAGGACACAGAAGATAATGTGCATGCGAGCGTTTACAAGTAAACTGCTGCTCTGCAGAGCAGGAAAATTTCACTTACATGCTCCTGAGCTGCCTGGTCAGCAATGACATTGGTTTCATGCAGAAATCGAGCCTTTGCCATGTTTCCCAGAGCTGCAAAGCACCTGAAAAATGCAAAGCAGTTAGTCAATACCCAGGTTTTGTTGCCTAATTTTCTGATAAGAAAATCAGAACCCAGGCAGCAGACTCAGCTCAGCAATGGGAGAGGTGGGGTTGCCCTACTTCAAGAGAAGGATTTTGCCAAGACCTATGTTCAGATGTGCCCTCCAGCCCTGCTCCATGGGAGAATCCAGGAATATGACTAAGGCTCATGTTCACCTCCCCAGGCTTCAGCAATGCCTCAAGCTTGCTGATGTCTGTCAGCTCTCTGAGTCCTTGCTATACACAGCTTTGGGCTAACATCAACAAAAATCTACGCTACAGACAGAGGTCTTCCCAGCCCTGGTTCTGGCATTACCAGCTGGGATGAAAAGGCAAAGCCATGGCCTGGCACAGAGAACAGGTAAGTCTCCAATGCAGGGAATACTCAGACCAGACACAGAGCCACATCTTTAGCTGGATCCTGGTTTCTGGGACTCAGCAAAGAGCATGTTGAAGCCATGAAGATGTGATGTACCTCTCTGCAATGTGCAGCTGTCTCGCTTCCAAAGCCAGTCTGCTGAGGGTCTTCCACATGGCCTCAGTCTCTGTGGACATTTCCAGTGTCTCCAAAAATGCAGCAGCCCTTGAGACAGAGAGATTTGCAGACTTTCAGTGACAGAAGAGCTCTCTGAAGAAAATCCCAGACTGAGACAGGAGCTTCCTAACCAGAGCAGCACTAAAACCAAAGCTAGCTGAGTGTGGCCAGCTCTGAAGAAGACAGTGCAACACAGAGCCTGACAGAGCAGGAGGAAATTCAGACATCTAGGTTATTCCTACCTGGGCTAAGGTACTTAGAGGCAGATGATCAGCAGAAGGCTGTAGCAGTGTGGGACAAATCTAAAGTGTTCTGTCTGATACAAGTCCCTGCTGAGAAAGTCTCTGAAGACACAACAGTGCTATGAACACGTGAAGTTTTCTCCCCTGGTCACTTTTAAAAGCCCTCTAAGAGTGTCAGCAGTACCCAGGTGGCTGCCATGACCACGTCAGGCAGTCAATTTTCACTCTGCACAGCTCCTAGATGTTTCCATGATACTGCTACCATCCCTGGAAGGGCAGCAGTAAAAGCACCCAAGCACCACTTCACATCTGGCTGCTCTGGAGACTCTTATTCACTGCAATTAATTGACAGCTACCTTCAGCAAAGCCCTGTTGGTGTCTGTGGGACCAGACTGGCCAGTCTCTCCCTGAGTTTGAAACCACAAGGCTGCAAGGAGGCAAAAGCTGAAAAATGTCTCCTGAAGGACTCTGATGATCATTATAGCCAGACTTGGCACCAACATCATGCTGAGAATCTGAAGTTCAACTCTGGAAAGCTGTGCTGCTGCCATTCATGGGTCATTGAGTCCCAGGTGTCTGGCATGTGATATGAGCTACCTGCCATCCCCACTGGCGTATCCAGCACTTACCTGTGATAATCCCCATCATCAATGGCAGTTCCAAACTCTATGAGGCCTTCATCCAGGGTGTAGGGCACAGTGTTTACCCCTTCAGATACTATCACTTCAGTCTTTCCATCATTCCTTTCCAAGCCTATGATATCCCCCTAGAAAGAGTACCAGCTGTCAACACTCCCCTGCTCATGTGAAGTGTGTGGGGTTTCAGGGGTGTGAGGGCAGCACTGCAACAGCTCTGCCAGTCGTGGCTCTTCTGAATGAGCTTGCACTGAGCACTGAGCCATGAAGCAGCTCCTTGCTCCATCTTCTGCCAGAAATATCTGCCACAAAGTTGACAAATGAGCTTGTATCTTGTCCATAAGAAACTAACAGTTCCCTTCTGTCTCCCTTCTGCCATAACACCCTTGCTACTCCCACACACGTGAGGAAGAAGAAGAAGAAGCTGCAGGAGGCAATCAAAGCCTCCAGAGTTTTACCTTCAGAGGAAACATGGTGACTCGCTCTGGAGCATCAATGTTGTACCAAACGCAGAGACTGTTTCTGTTCTGAGCAACCACCACATCACTGCCCGGGACCCACTGCACGTAGGAACAGTAGTTCAGAATGGTCGTCTTGGTGCTGCTCTCAATGTCATAGAGCTGCAGCTGGAGAGGGGAAGGAGAACAGGCTCAGCTGGGCTCGTGGCTGGGCTGCTAGCTCACACAAACATGGCAGGAACAGCTGAGCAGGCATCTTGGAAACACACATCACCCATCAGGAAACAGACTTCTTCCAAGACTCACATCCTAAAATCTCATACTTACTTACACAGTCCTATAAGACCTTTTTATACCCTTGCAGCATTTCAAGCTCTTGCCTCCCTTAGAGCTTGACACAGACACATATAAACCAGAATATGCCTCATGCTACTTCAGTTCCCTCTCAGCTGCAGAGCTGGAACAGGAAAATGGGCTCTGAAGTCCTTCATGGAAACAAACTAAGGGACCAAGAAGGGCCTTCCCCTGCAGTTTTGGGCTGAACTCTCCATTCCAGGCACAGTCCTGTTGCAATGACTACTACCAATAAGGTGACAGGCCAGTTGTTTGTGGAACACACTGCCCCAAACCAAACACAACACTTTGGAAGGTATAACATATGGCATAACTTTTCTACATATATATGATGTCTTGTGATTGAAAAGTCCCAAGACATCATGTATATATATTCCTTGTCCTCACCTAAAGAAGATGAGAAAAAGAAGAGAGAACAGTGCTAGTCTCATGACACACCTATCAAAAGAGAACAAGAATGGGAAACAAACTAAGGGACCAAGAAGGGTCTTCCCCTGCAGTTTTGGGCTGAACTCTCCTGAAGCGAGTCCTGTTGCAATGACTACTACCAATAAGGTGACAGGCCAGTTGTTTGTGGAACACACTGCCCCAAACCAAACTCAACACTTTGGAAGGTATAACCTGACATATGGCATAACTTTTCTATATATATGATGTCTTGTGATTGAAAAGTCCCAAGACATCATGTATATATATTCCTTGTCCTCACCTAAAGAAGATGAGAAAAAGAAGAGAGAACAGTGCTAGTACTTTCCCACACCTATCAAAAGAGAACAAGAATGTCCCTGTTTCAGTCTGTATCAAAATGGCAGGAGAAATCATAGAACCCCAGAATAAGGTGACAGGCCAGTTGTTTGTGGAACACACTGCCCCAAACCAAACACAACACTTTGGAAGGTATAACCTGACATATGGCATAACTTTTCTATATATATGATGTCTTGTGATTGAAAAGTCATGTATATATATTCCTTGTCCTCACCTAAAGAAGATGAGAAAAAGAAGAGAGAACAGTGCTAGTCTCATGACACACCTATCAAAAGAGAACAAGAATGTCCCTGTTTCAGTCTGTATCAAAATGGCAGGAGAAATCATAGAACCCCAGAATGGTTTGGGTTGGAAGGAACCCTAAAAATTATCTTGTTCCAACCCTCTGCCATAGGCAGGGACACTTTCCACTAGACCAGGTTGCTCCAAGTTCTGTCCAACCTGGCCTTGAACACTTCCAGGGATGAGACAGCCACAGCTTCTCTGGACAACCTGTGCCAGGGCCTCAGCACCCTCACAGGGGAGAATTTGTCCCCAGCATCCCATCTAACCCTGCCCTCTAGCAGTGGGAAGCCATTCCCCCTTATCCTCTCACTCCAGGCTCTTGTCCAAAGCCCCTCTCCAGCTCCTTTGGAGGCCCTTGAGGCACTGGAAGGGGCTCTAAGGTCTCCCTGGAGCCTTCTCTTCTCCAGGATGAACAATCCCAATTCTTTCAGCCTTTCCTCACAGAAGAGGTGTTCCAGGCCTCTGATCATTTCTATGGCTTCCTCTGGACTTGCTCCAGCAGCTCCATGTCCTCCCTGTGCTGGGACCCTACCTCTGGAAGCAGCAGATGGGGGTCTCACCTAAACAGGGCAGAGGAACAGAGCCCACCCTCCCCTGCTGCCCTTACTGTGGGATTGGTTCAGGACACAACTTATGCTTGGCCTTGTTACATCTCATGAGATTCCCATGGGCACAGATGGGGAGCTGGTCCAGGTTCCTCTGGATGGCCCCATCCTTCAGGTGTGTCATTCCATCCTCAGCTTGGTGTAATCTGCAGGCTTGCTGAGGGTGTACTCAACCCCTTAATCTGTATCATAATATGGATATAAAATAGTACTGTCCCATACAGACCCCTGAAGGGCACTGCTTGTCACTGATATCCACCAGGACTCTGAGCTGGAGCACTTCCCTCTGGACGTGGATGTTCACCCAATTCCTCATCTAGCAGACAGTCCACCACCAAACCCATCTCCCTCCAGTTTAGAGAGAAGGATGTTGTGGGGGATTGTGTGGAAGGCTTTTCAGACATCTAGATAAATGACATCCATGGCCCTTCCCTTGCTCACTGATGGGGTCTCTCCATCAGAGGCGGCCACTGGGTATGTCAGGCATGACTTGCTGTTGGTGAAACCATGCTGGCTGTCCTGGATGACCTGCCCTGCTTGTCCTGAATCCCCTTCCCATTCCCCATCTGCCTTAGCACTGCTTCTAGAGGGATTTGTTCCATGATCTTCCAAGCCCCAGAGGTGAGGCTACCAGGTCAGTAGTTCCCAGGGTCTTCCTTCCTAGTCCTTTTAAAGATGGGTACAATGTTCTCCTTTTTCCAGTCACTGGGGCTTCACCTGACTGACATGACTTTTGAATACCACAGACACAAGTACTACAGAAGAACCTATGATTTTCACTGTCAGGTGTGATGAGATGAAGGTGTCCAGTAACTAAGTTCAGCATTAGCTATGATTCAAGAATGCAACACTGCCAGCTCATGCAATCTGGACATGGTCAATCTTCCCCAAAGGAGCAGTAGGCAAAAAATCAGAAGTATTTCAGATGTGCTTCTCAACTCCCTCCCTCCATTCAGGCATATCTGTCTTTACCTCTCCCCACACACGCCATCCTGCCACATGGCCTGAGGTGCCTGCCTCACCCTCAGCTTCTTGTCCCTGAAGAGCAGTTTGTGGCCTGTTTCATTGAGCTCCAGCCAATCGATCTTGCTGTCATGACTGATTGTGCCAGTGTTGTAGCCACCAACAAGGTCCACTTGGGAAGGAAAGAAAGGAAACAGTGTCAGTACCTGATGTACCTCAAAGTGCTCAGCACCCACAGCTGTGCCAGGGGAATCAGATACCTGGGACCTATTTAGGGCAAGACCCTCAGCAAAGACACTGTGACATGGACACCAAAAAGCAGTGACATTTTATTTTGATGCCTTCTCAGCATCAGCAGCTCTCTCCCACCGTTTGTGAGCATGCACAGCTCATGGGCAGTGCAGGCAACACAGAGTCTGGGTCCAGGACACAGTCCCAGCCAGCCATGGCTGTGTCCATGACAGGTAGCATCCTGTCCAAAGCAGGACAGCTTGGTTTCCAGTGGACTGCTGCTAGGCAGAGGGAATGCAAAGAATCTGCTGCTTGGTACAGGGAATGCACAGAGGACCTTCAGGGATATGCTGCCTGGCACAAAAAATTAAAAGGAGTAAGGAAGGCTGGCAAAATACAGTGAAGGGTAAGGAGGGTCACACTCACCTGTTGCTATAGTCTTGATGTCTATCAGGTAAGCCAGCCTCTTGTTCTCATCCACGCCTCGCTGCTGTCTCTCATTGATACGGACACTGATTTGACTTCTTGTCCCTGAAGAGCAGTTTGTGGCCTGTTTCATTGAGCTCCAGCCAATCGATCTTGCTGTCATGACTGATTGTGCCAGTGTTGTAGCCACCAACAAGGTCCACTTGGGAAGGAAAGAAAGGAAACAGTGTCAGTACCTGATGTACCTCAAAGTGCTCAGCACCCACAGCTGTGCCAGGGGAATCAGATACCTGGGACCTATTTAGGGCAAGACCCTCAGCAAAGACACTGTGACATAGACACCAAAAAGCAGGGACATTTTATTTTGATGCCTTCTCAGCATCAGCAGCTCTCTCCCACCGTTTGTGAGCATGCACAGCTCATGGGCAGTGCAGGCAACACAGAGTCTGGGTCCAGGACACAGTCCCAGCCAGCCATGGCTGTGTCCATGACAGGTAGCATCCTGTCCAAAGCAGGACAGCTTGGTTTCCAGTGGACTGCTGCTAGGCAGAGGGAATGCAAAGAATCTGCTGCTTGGTACAGGGAATGCACAGAGGACCTTCAGGGATATGCTGCCTGGCACAAAAAATTAAAAGGAGTAAGGAAGGCTGGCAAAATACAGTGAAGGGTAAGGAGGGTCACACTCACCTGTTGCTATAGTCTTGATGTCTATCAGGTAAGCCAGCCTCTTGTTCTCATCCACACCTCGCTGCTGTCTCTCATTGATACGGACACTGTGATTTGAAGGGAATGACTATTACCATCACTACTCCCAAAATTCACATTTGAATCACAGAGTCCCTCCCTGACTTCTCTGCAGTTTCCCTGAGCACATGGAGCCTCTGGCAGTTCTCTGACCTGTGACACTTGCCCAGTAGCTATAGCTGCCTCAAGTGAGAACAAAGCTTTCTGATGCATGACTTCCCCCTGAAGCTGCCCCTCTGGCAGCCCCTCAGGGTCCCCAATAACACATTAGTTACATTGCTCTGAGCAGACCATTATCATCCCTTCTTCTGAATCAGAACATGAGGTATAGAATTTTGGAGGGACAGAGGAGGTCCTGCTGGCAACTGAGTCCCTAATGATGCTGTACCAGGACCAGCTGGATGCAGAGTTGCCTGAGAACATGCACAGGAGGTTCAGCCACAGCCATGGCAAGCTGCACCAAGATCAGAGGAAAAGAGGCTCTTGTGCTTCTGAAACTTGACAGCCTGTAATGTGGCAACTAAACCCATCACTGGTCCCTGTGAAGTGCATGTCTGGGGGCTGCATGCTCCAGTGTGGGACACCTCCAGTGTTACATATCTGATCTCACTTTCCTAAATGCCTGTGCTGGTTACACAGGCAGATGTAACCATTACCTGACCAGATGAGGGTTCACAAACTCTGTACGGACAGATCCCAGAATGTCATTGCTTCCATATTCCACTAGTGTCAGCTCTCCAGCATTAAAAATCATGCAGACCTGATGGTGAGAGGAGAATACACTTTCAGAGTAAAGCGACAGAAACACTCACACCTACCAGCGAAGGGTAGGAAAGAATTCTGCTGCACACAAATCTAAATTTAAATACTCTGGGATGACTAAGGAGCTGTTCTTGTCTTTTTCTTGTGACTGACAGCTTTTCCTCAAGGCTGGGGATTTTAATTGTGGGCCTATCAGTCCTGCAGGAGTCAAGCTCTCCCCATGACAGCTGTATTCTGTATCTCTAACACCCTCTCTGGCCACTGATCTTTTATTGCTTTTCTCTCCTTCAGGGTTATGACTTATATAACTCATCAGTCCACACACTGAGTTTATTCTGTACCTGGCATGTGGAAAAGGCAAGTACAGGGAAGAAGCAGATTAGGATCTGCATGAAGAGGCTAAATCCAGGCAACTGCTGAGAAACAGGGTTTTCCAGAAATACAGGTGACACTTTTCTTGCTGATGCACACACAGCTCTACACACCATTCATGGGGAGCATTCTGTCCCATCCTACTTACGTTCTCATTGTCGAAGAAGAACTTCTCATTCCCCCCAGATCCTTGCCAGGCCACCTACAAAGCAATGGCATGGGGTGAGGCTGACAGGCCGACAGCTCCCCCAGCACCAGTCTGCAGATGATGGGGTCCTCTGTCCAGCTTCTGGCTCCCACAACAGACAGCATGACTTCCATTGCACAATGGATCGTATTCCATCACTTTAGCAGTCAACACTGTTTTTCAGTCATTCCCAGCTTGCAAATTCCACATGTTCCTCTCCTTTCTTTAGACTCAGCTTCAGACTCGAGCTCTCTTTGTATAGTACACATTACTGCCTTTCTAACAAGAGGCCTTTATGGGACCAAGGCACTCCCTCTATCCTAGACTTCACAGGCCCTTCTCCAGCTTCCCCAGACCAGCTTTATTACAAAAAGCACCCAAACAGCTCTTTTGCCTCTGTTAATCATAGCCACAGAATCACTGCTAACACTTGTGGGAGCAGAATCTCCTCATCACATGTAGCTGAAACCCTTTTTTTTTAGGGTCATTCTAGCAATGGCTGATCAGCACGGTGCCAGTGGGGGAACAACTGAGTGGAAATTTGTGTAGAGCACTGGATAATACAAGAGCTGCTGTGGTAACAACAGACAAGTGATCAGAGAAGCAGAAAACTGAAAGCCAAGGCTACAGCAGTCCTCTTCCCTCACAGAGTGCAAACTCCAACTTACTGCTTCAAAGGAACTCCAGTGAGACAGCAAGAGAGCAAATGGACATCTCACAGCCTTGATCTTTCTGAGAAGTGAGTATAGCTGTGCAATCAAAAGAAAAACTCAGTGCAGCAAGATGTAGAGAAAGCTGGGAGCTTCCTTCTGGCCAAACTCTCAGTTATATTACCAAGGATCAGCATTCTCCAGCACAAACCTCCAGTCAGAGCTCCTGCTCCAGGAGAGATTAATTAGCTCACCATCAGTCTGATTAAAGGTATGTGACAACTTGGTGAACAAAGCAAATATGTCCTTGAAGCCTATTTAATGTTTTTATTAGACATTAGCCTATTGCCCACATTCTCCAGGCTCAGCACATGGGTTCAGCACTCAGTGCACTGCGAGGCTCAGGGGATGGACAATTTTTGTGTGAATTGTCTGGTATCAGAAATGGCACTGGCATAAGCCGTGGGATGCAGCCATGAATTGTTTTTTAATGACTTTTTATTTTGTTTCTTTTAAACACACTAAGATTTGTACGTTCATATCTGGAATGTATATATGTAAAACATCCAGATTTGGGTCCCCAAGTACAAGAAAGACTGATAAACTGGAGCAAGTTCAGCACACTGCCAATCAAGATGGTTGGGAGTGAAGCACTTACGCTGTGAAGAGAGGCTGAAGGAATTTGGCTTCTTCAGCCTGGAGACGGGAAGGCTTAGGAAACCTCTAATACAGTGGTGCCAGGCTTTTTTTGGCAGATGCAGAGTGAAAGGATGAAAAATGATCATAAAACAGAAATCAAAATACCAAGAAGACTTAGAAAAATGCTTTCCTTCGTGAGTACAGTAAAGCATTGGAATAGAGGACTAAAGAAATTGTGGGACCTGAGCAACAACATCTGAATTTAATATTGACTTCCCTTTGGGCAGTGAGTTTGATAAGAGACCTCCCAAGGCCCCTTTTAACCTGAATTGTTCTATGATTCTTTGAAGAGAGGGGTTGTTCCCATGCAGAAATCATATCCTCTGAGTTATGAAGTTAAGCATTTGATACTCCAAAAATGCCACCAATTTTCCAGTACCTCACTGAGCTTGTTGGAGCTGACATCACCCAGCAGTAACGTGTCTGAGGTATGGGCCACCAGGTACCTGTCCTTCCCTAAGATCTTCACCTCATCAATCTCATAACCATACTGGGATTTCAACACAACTCGGGTTCCTGTGGAGAGGTTCTTCACAATGACCTAGTGAAAGTGAGGAAAAGCAGTATGAGGCCATACGCAGAGGAACAGCGCAGACTTCTTGCCCCATGGAAGATTAGGCAACAGATGATACTAGGATATTTACATATCCCCAACATTTCCCTCTGCTTTTTTTAAAAACCTTACCATTCATTTTGCATAGGATGACAGCTGTAGTAGATATGTGGGATTCTTACTTTTGCCATTTACAAGTTACTAGCCCAACTGGAGTCCCACTCAGGCCCCCAAGCACAGGCCCCCCGTGAAGAGTCCTGTACTCTCTCCCCTGACTGCACAGGGGTGCCCAGGCTGCCAGCTCACCCCTACTGCCACATTCCGAACAAGGTCAATTTGTCTGAAATGAAATCACTTTAGAAGTGTGCACTTGACATGGAGGTACCTCACAAAAATTCACAAGGTAGTAAATTACCCCATGGTCTCTTAGGCTATCCAATTCCCACCCAACCTTAGCCCTGTCCCAGGCATATCCCCTATGCCTTTCTCAACAAGTTGGTATAGGTGCAGAACTCCAAACATGTCTAGTTCTGGCAAACATCCCATTTTCATCAGGAATTTCATACCACATTAGACACTGTCTTACCTGGCTTGGTCCCACATATGTAATTTCAAATTTATTTTTGTAAATGGTTTTGCGAAGGCAGCAGTCAAACTGTTCAACTCCTCCACACAGCGTACCCTGGGGACAAAAACACATGTGGTCAGTGAACTCTGTTAAGGAGAGAGATTCCAGACCCTGTTTACATGAAAAGGATCAGAGGTCAGACACAAACACACCAGTCCCAGCTGCTCTGGAAAACAAGGTTCAAGCACCCACGTGCAGCAGGACCAGCCCTATTTTGACTTTCTTTAGACAACAGAGAGACTGAGCCATTCTCAGAAAAAATGAAGATTACCAAATGCTGGCATGAATCTGGGACAGGAGCAGGTGGGGTTAATAAGCACTTTTATCCTCATCTTTCCCATTATTCTTCTCAGTTTCCCACTTCTCAATCTCCCAGCCTCCTAGTCTCTCCTGCCTTCCAGAAGAATCCTTTCACCTTTATTTCCTTCTTCATAACATCCCAATTCTTTCCACTGATCTCCTACCCTTTAGCCCCTTCCCCTTCTCTGAAAATATTTGTTCACCTGTTCAATAATTCTTGGTCTGAAAATATTTCAAGGATTCTTGATTGTTTAACACAAAACCATAAAAAAACAAATATAGAAAAGTCATAAATAATATCATTTATAAATAATTTAAGTGTTTGAAGTTAGTCAATTTACTACAGAAAATATGCAGAAAGATCAATTTAAAGAGATTTAAAGAATAATCCAACTTTAGAGAAAGACAGATTAAGGCTTGAGGGCTAAAGGTTAAAGAAAGAGAAGGCTGAACTGAAAGCACAGCACAGAAACACAGAATGTAATTAGCAGGTCAGTTTGTATATTGCTTCTCATGGGTGCCCAGAGGAAAGAATGCTCCTGAGACTGCTCTGGAGAAGCTATGCTGATCTCATCATGCTTCTGAGAAAAGAGAAGGGCTGCTGCAACCAGCGAGCCATCACACCAGTATCCAGAAGGTTCTGCAGTTCCACACTCACACACCCGACTGCAGCAGGTCCCCTGCACCCCTGGTGAGGTGTGACCACACCAGGATGACCACGTTCAAAGCCTTCCCCTGAGCACTCCGCTTTGTTCCCAAGCACAAACATCCCCTGGGGGGAGACTCGAGGGCTCAGGCCTCCTGACTGATGACACAAACCGCACAGATCCGTGAGCCATCCCTCTTCCACGCCAGAGCTGTAATGGTGTACAGGTGAGCTATTTCTTTGGGCTTGCCTTCCTCCCAGGCACTGCGGCGTGGGCTCCAGTTCAGAACCCGTAACCTGGGAGAGAGAGGAGATAAGAGAGACGTTAAAAACTGTGTATGGCTGACAAAGGAAGGGCTACAAAGAGGAGAATTCTCTGTCAGGTACGTGGTACCTGTCATAGCTGCCAAGGACAATGGACTGGCCGCTGGGACTGGTGGCTGCTGTGGTGAATTCCTTCTCTGACGAGTCCCGGCTGTAGTCAAAGGTTTGAATCACGCTGCCTTCCTTGCCGTAAGCGACAATCTTCTTGTCACAGCCTGCAGCCACAATGCTGCTGGACGCCCAGGCGAGGGCGTAAGGAGGACAGGGATGCACGGCCAGCTTACCCTACAGCAGACATGAACACCCTGAACACGTGGATGGCCCCAGCTCCTTGCTGGCCTCTGTGCTCAGCTGTCCCAGTGGGGACCAGTATGGGACCTTCTGTAAAGCCCAGTTCATGGGGGCAGCTTTGTCTAACTGCCTAGTCTGTGAACTGACAGATTTATCAGCTATTACATTCATTAACTGTGTGAGAAGAATTCTAATGCCAGTAAGAACTGATACCATTAACTAGATTGAAATTGAACTCCCAACACACAGAGTATAGATGGATCTTCATGATAGCATGGCAGAGAGCAGCCATGCTCAAACTGCTTCAGCTGGAGACAAAAGATCTGAGAACAGCATCCCCTTCATCACAGCCTGAAGCACAGAGAGACTCCTGGCACAGAGGAGTGGGAGGCTCAGGAGAAATGCTGAGTGTCCAAGGACAAAATGTGAGACTGAAATTCAACAATAACTGTGGTAACTACACCCTACTTAGTGTGGGGACAATAGTAGCCACCCCATGGAACCTCACCTCTTCAAGCATCATCCTCCTGGACACTTGAACATCAGATCTTTCCAGACACCTGAACACCCTTATGCCTCATACATAAAAACATGAATTCCCCCCTTACCACTGCCCTCAGTGTATTCCAAAGCATCTAATTACTGTTCTGCCTCCATTAATGCTTTCCAAAACCTTTGCTAGCAAGCACAGCCTGAACTCCTCTCCAGATTTCCACCCTCTCCAAGCTTGATCCCTTTCCAGAGCTCTGGAGCTGGGAAGCAGGCTGTGCAAATAGGAATTTTGCTCACTGAGAAAGATTTTTGGTACCTGTGATTCACCTGAACCCTCATCATCAAAGAAGAAGCGCACTATGGTTCCATCTGCATGGCCAGACAGGATTCCTCTCCCTGACACACTGCAGAAAAACACAGACAGGATGATGCAATGTTACAGGAAGACTTGCACCTTCATACTTCTATCCCTGCCCAGAGCAGCCATTCCCAGGCTAATGGTTGATGTTCTTCATCAAAGGAACCTTCCCCAAAGACAAGACAAATATCAAGTACCTGTGCCAGTGTCTATAAAAAGAAAGCAGACCAAAGAACCCAGAGTGGAAAGGAGAGTGACCAGTTAAGTGTCTTCATCATGTAAAATCACAAAAAAAACCTTTCTGTATTACTGAAATCCAGAAGCTAAGTGACCTTCAGTGGAATAATGACTCTGCCCACAAGTGCTTACAGCAATGTGCATCAAACAGCTCTTGCACTGGAACTGTTCCAGAAGTGAGGCTGAGTATTATGATACTGGGAATCCCTAAAAGAAACACAATGTAGGCAAAAAACACCTGGGCAAAAACTCCAGGCCTAAATCCATTTTTTATAGCATTGATATCTTGTGCTTCTGGACATAAGCAGGAAGAAGAGAGAAAAGAAAAAGCAACAGGCCGAAAACCATGTACCCAGAGAAACACCTTTTAATGAAGATTAGAAGATTCAAGAACAGAATACAAATTCTATGGACACTGTAGCAATCCAGCAATCATGTACCAGTCACCAGAATGAGAGCATTTAGTGAAAATTCCTCTCCTAGGATCATGAAACATCTCAATTTTTAGGTAAAGAATACTAAAGTAGTTGGAATGAAATCTTATTAATGAAAATAATTTTAAATTGCACTTTATGGTTATATTGCTAATTACAGCCTTGTCAAAGGTTTTATCTGGCAGAATGATGTTACTTTTTTTAGCCCTTAAACATGATTAATGTTAGTTATTTCTTAGATGAAGCGGACAAATGTAATCTTTATAAAGTCACAGATTCAAATACATCAATGAATATAAGTAAGCTCATGGAGACTTTCACCCTCAGCTGTGTTTGAAGAACAACTAGACTGCCCCTGTGGCACAGCCAGGTACCAGATTTTAGGAAGAGATTCCTTCTGGAGAGCACAGTATGTTATTATCTTGACAACAAAGTGACAGCAAAAGAACACTGGCAACCTCCCACACTGGTCCCTGTTATGCCAAGCCAGCAGCACGTGTGAGACTGAGCCAAAGCAGAGCAGGCCAAAGCAATGCCATACTCACTTGGAAGTTAGTGAGACCACGTAGGAATCTGTCCCATAGATGGTGGAAGACTTGTTGTTCTTTGTATTTGCTAAACGAACCTGAGAAAAAGAAAATGATCAGTGTTGCTTTTATCAGTAGAATGTGGATCTCCCCCAGTGTAAGTAACATTCCCAGAGGTTTCCCTGTTCACTATCAGGGAAAGAAATCACAGGAAGCTCATTGACACCCAGTATGTTATAGAAGAGGAAAAGTTGGAGTCACATTTCCACATTTCTAGAAAAGTTTGGAGAAAGATCCAAAAGATCCAGTAGAACCTCCAGGGACTAACTGTGAACCAGAAAATTCAAGTCCACAGTGTAATCCCTCTGTTGCTGTTACTGTGGCACCTAGTGATGGCTCCTACCCCTCAGCCCAGCCAGTGGCAGACCCCACAAGGGAAAGAAAGTCACACAAATAACAAGTTTCTCTACCTTTCCTTCAGCAAGACCAAAGACAATGATATTCTCTGCTGGCCACAATAAGCAGGTCACAGCACTCTGCAAAGGAGGAGGTAAAAAGAGAGGTAAGAGCTCCACCCTACCCAGCTTCCTGCCCCACTGCCACCTAAAACAGTTCATGAACAGACACTGTTCAGGCAAGAGAGATGGGGCATTTGGACAGGCCTTACAGTAGCTGAAGATGCTGGACAAACCTTACTTCATGCTGAAGCTTAAATTAGATAAAAGTGATCTGGGGCAAAGTAATTGAGCACAGGAGGACTATGGGAGGGCAAAAAAGTTACAGGGATGTGTTCAGTTTGGAGCTCTTTTGTGAGTATTACTGAGCAGTGCTTGGCTTGCCACATACTATTGATGAATGCATAAAATCATGGCTGTTTTGAAAGATTTTTTTAAACATGTATAAAATATAAAAATAATTTCACTGTAACAACTTCTGTAATAGCTATGAGAATACTCGTGCATTGGATCTTTATTTGATTAATAAGAAATAGTGTTTATTTTTTCATTGACAAGTAAGATGGTTATTAGATGCTACCAAGTAGGTCAGGTAGAAACAGGTTCATTAAATCCAAACCAAAGGTATTCTCAAAATCTGAGGTGGAGTCAGGATGAATAAAGCTAACCATAAAACCCAGCTGTAAGAGAAGGCCAAGAAAGTTTATGAAAGTCCTTCACATCCACCCTGCAGAACTTCAGTCAGCAAGAAGGCTGGTGTTTGGCACTGTGCCACCAGCACCAGCCTCACTGGCTCTCTGTCCCATTTTAAGCATGTGGGACTGCTTAAGATACAGATCAGCATTTATTCATTCCTCATTTATTTATCTCATCTTCCATCCCTGCTCTGATCATTTCTATGAGTAAACACAGCTACAATCAGACAACAAAATGTCTCAAGGTAACCAAACTGTTCAAAATTTAAATGTCCAACCAATGACCAAGACCCATTTTCATTACCCCTGTTTCCCAGGAATTTGTGTGTTTCCCTCATTATCTGTCAGACTCATTTTCCACTATAACACAACAAAAGTTTGGGAACAAGCCTCACACATTGGTGATGTGCTCATTGTTTGTCCTCCTGGCCCTCAGCAGGAGGCTTGGCTTGCCAGTGTGATCACACACTGGGATCACTGTGTGTGTGAGAGGGCCCAGTGGTAGGAGAGGGAAAGGGCTCAATAAATGATCTGTCATATTGACTGAACATTTCAAAAATTTAGTTACAGGAGAATTATTACAGTGTAACAGTATTTAGTTACAGGAGAAAGCCAGACACAGTGGTAAAACCCCAGACATACAGCATCAGAAAAAAAAAGGATTTAATGTGTTACAAGTAGTAGAAAAGACACGAGGAAATGAGAAATGAGAGTAAAAAATACTGAATTTCAACATTAAAAATAAAAAATCCTGTACATGTGCCATGCACAGCATCTGAGCTTGTGAGAGGCCAGCAGGCCCCCACTGGGCTGGCAGCTGGAGGGGCAGGCAGCAAGCAGTACACAAGGACAGAAGTCTGCAGGGAGGCTAAATGTGCCCACACCTGGGACAGTAACCCTGTTCAGGAAACGGACAAATGGACACCAAGCCCCTGTTGCTCTCTTTTCTTCATGACACTCTATTCTCATGACAACTCAGTGCAGCAGCTCAACTGCAGACAAACCAGAGGCTGACCAGCAGCTTTCCTGTCACAGAAACACAGAACTCCCTGGGCTCCCTGCAGCAGTCAGAGCAGCCACAGTGGCAGGCCATGACCCAACTCTAACACAAAAGCTTTCAACCCAAAGGCTGAGGCTAACCTTTCACCTGAGAGACAGCTTGAGAAAGCCTGGCACAGACTCCAGCAACTCCATCAGGAGCAGCTCTGTCTACGTCTTCTGAGGATTTGGACATGAAGGATGATTCCTCCTACCCTGCACAGAACTTTCTTGGTGACACAGAGACTATGGGGTGATGGCACTTGCCTGGAAAGCCTGGGGCACCTGCTGGACTTTTGCCTCTGAAGGTACAAGTAGTCAGTACATTGTATTTTCTCACTCTGATGGCTTTCTGTGCAAGGAATTCATAACACCTTTGCCTTTTCCAGGCAGATCTCAGGGCAAGCTTGGCAAACACCTACTGGGCAGACTGCTCTCTGACACAGGCAGGCTGAGCCAGAGCAGCAGAACACAGAGGTGGCCAAGGAGTAAACCTGACAGAAATCACAAACCTGAAGCAACTGAGCATGTGGAAATTGCACAGTTTGAATTCTGCACACTTTTGTTTAATAAGGCATCTTGGAGTTTAGAGCTGCAAACGTGTGAAAAATAGTTGGGCTTTGAGTGTTGCATATTTTTCTCTTTCAGCTCCCTTAAAACAGTCTGTCTACTGATGCCTAAAGTAGTCCTCAAAGTTTTGTAACTGACTGCATTGATCATTCAACAATTTACTTGGTTGCACCCAGGCATTAGGACACCTCTGAAGCTTGATGAGCAATATGTGCCTCAGAATTTAGAGATTCTCTTAGGATCTTTAAAGGCCAAGTACAGTTTGGCCAAGTACACCTGTGAGTATGAGCAGAGAGACTTCTCATTGTCTTTTCCTACATATGCCGGAGAAAATGAAGTCAAACAGAAGTCTGGGTCTCACCGTTTGGATGAACTTGTTGCATATCACCTTCTTGTCACCCCTGCAGAAAAATATGAACAAAAATGACTGTCAGCAAGCCTACACATTCTGATCACCCTTCTGTTTATATATGGTCTAGTTTGATATTGCCAAACACAGGTCACTGAAGTTTTGCGTGCTGCTAGTCTATCACAACTTTAGGCAAAAAACCAAAAAGACCCCTCAAGTCTGAGCTTCCAAACTCCTGGTGAACTGCTTTTCTGAGTACCGTTAGCACAACTCCTGCCAGAAAATGAGGCTGCAGTGGGGCAGATGTGTGCCATTGCTGCACAGCTGTGACACATGATGGCAACACAGGCTCCAGCTAGCTGCAGGGCTCTGTAAGGGCCCTGCTGAGGAAACCTCACCTGCTGCTCCCTTCGGGCACCTGTGTGGCTCCCTGTGGGCCAGGAGATGGGCACTGCAGTGTGTGCCAGGGTGAGGATCAGCCTAAGGGAGCCCATGGCAGGGCGGAATGGAGCATGCTGGACCTCACCGCACACTCACCACTCCTCGCCGATCCTGTACACGTAGACAACGTTGTCCGTCTGCCCGATGGCCAGTTTAGTGGAGTCTGGCGAGAAGGCCATGCCTTTGACCACGTAGCTCTTCCTGCCGTACTGCGGAGAGGATCGGTGTGACCGTGGGAAGGCCGGCTGCCCCAGCGCTGCCGGCCCACGCCCCGCCCGGCCCCGGCCCCGCTCACCTTGGCGTCTGCCGGCTTGGTGGAGAACTTGTCGCGCCGCTCGCCCTGCTCGTCGTAGAGCAGCACCACGCGCTCCGCCGTGCACACGGCGAAGCGGGCACTGCTGGCGGACCAGGCCATGCAGGTCACCCGCGCCGTCCCGTCCTGCGGGCACACACGGCTTAGCGGGCACACAACCAGCCCCAGCGGGCACACACGGCTCAGCGGCTGGGCACACACGGCTCAGCAGACACACTACAGCCTCAGCGGGGCCGCTAGCGCCCCAGACCGGCCAGGGCCGCTCTCCCCGACTCGGCCTGGCCCGGCCCGCTCCCCCGCGGCCCGATCCCCCCCAGCCCGGCCCGGTCCGACCTGCGGGGCCAGCAGGGTCCTCACGTGCCGCAGCTGCATCGTGCCCTCCGCTGGGCCCGGGCCCGGGCCCGGGGTGGTCCCACGGGTCGGGGTGGTCCCACGGGCCCGCTCCGCCGCCGCCGCCGCTGCGGAGCTCGCCTCGCCCCGCCCCCGCTGCCGTGGCAACCCCGCCGCCTCCGCCGCGCTGACGCGAGCGCGTCGAGCCCGCGGGGACCGACCCCCCGCACACCGGCAGAGATCGGCTCGGCTCGGCTCGGCTCGATCCCATCCCGGCTCCGCTATGGAGGCGCTGCGGGCGGCGGGGCGCGCCGTGCTGCGGAGCCCGCGCCTCGCCCGGCACGGTCTGGGTCTCCGCCGGCGGCGTAGTGAGTGCGGACGAGTGCGGGGTCGGGGCCGGGCATCGCTCCGGGCGAGGAGCCCGCAGCTCGGCGCAGTCGGGCTGGGAATACGGCAGGGAAGTCTGAGGGGCCTGGAGAACTGGGGGGCAGAGCGGCCGTGAGGGTAGTCGGGTTAGGGGAGGCGAGGGCGTCGGGCCGCGGGGGCCGAGGCACCGTAGCGCTGCAGCTTCTCGCCGAGCCCTCCCTGTCCCGCTGCCCGGGCTGTCGCCTCCTGCCCCACTTGTAAATCGAGGCCGCCCGCGCCGGGGGGCTGGCGGGCCTGGGCGGCCGTGCCAGGCGCTGGAACACGCTGGACTGCAGAGGGGACCTCCCCGGCCTCCGCGGGCCTCGGGCCCCTCGGGCTGCCACTCCTGGTCCTCTGCGAGTGTGCCAGGCCAGCCCCTGCTGTCTGCGGCCCAGCAGGATCCAAGACCGACCCCTGACACATCCCTGGACGTGTTCAAGGCTAGGTTGGACGGGACTTGGAGCAAACTGGTCTAGTGGAAGGGGTCCTGCCTGTGGGAGTAAAACTAGATGAGCTTTAAGGTCCTTTCCCACCCAAAAGGGTCCGTGATTCCATGACCCTGCAGGTACCCTGTGGCACAGGAGGGCCACGTTTGGCTGTTCTCAGTCAGCTGCACAAGGCTTTGCTGGAGCACCCACACTTCCCCTGGCAGCCCTGGTATACATGGACTGTCCTCAGAGTTTGGGGTGACACAGGGTTCTACTGCCCGGGGTGGAGGTCACTGGTGCCTGCATGGCACCAGGCAGCCTCCCTGATAGTTGTCACTTGTGGAAGAGTATGCTGTGCAAATAAGGTCTCCTGATTTCCCTGTGGGTTCAGATTATTCCAATTATGAGTTGGACCCTTCTGCAAGTGTGCCAGTAATGCTCAGGGAGCAAATCCCAGGGAAGAGGTGAAAATAACCCTGAAAAGTATTAGCTTAGTGTGAACAGTACATAGCTTGGCAATTCCCATCTCTTTCTTAACAAAGCATCTGTAGTGCAGTTGCTTCTCAGTCATCCCAGCTGGGACCACAAATGCTGACTAAGCTGTCCCTGCCCTGGCACCCTGCTGCTGCAGGTGAGATGCCAAGGGGTTTGGATTTGCTTACACTGGGCCAGTCTGGGGATTTTGGTCTGAGCATGGCAGTGAATGCTCTTTAGGTGTGCCAGCAACTCAGGTGGCTGAGATGAATGCACTACAGAGAACATTTTGTTTGTAATGAAACAGAAGAGACCCAGGAACACAAGGTTTTTGCAGACAGCAACGAGGGCTGCAGCATCCTCAGCCCTGTGCAGATATGCAGGAGCTGTCTGTCAGTGCTGACAGAGCCTGGAGTTCCAGGGCTAGAGGACTAAAGCTCCAAGGGTGAACTGCCCACTCCTTCTGTTCCTCTTATGAGAGTGTCACAGAGCCAGGAGAGTGTCCTGCTGGAGGCAGGAAGCAACACTGCTGCTGGGAGCCATGGGTGGGCGGGTGGCTCTGGCAGTACTAGCTGTGGGGCTGCTGGCACATGGCTTCTAAGGGCTTTTGTCTTTGCAGAGCTTCCTGAGAGCTGGGCTGATATGCAGGAGCCACTGCTTGAGGGGATGTGCTTCACCCTCAAGTATCTGGGCATGACACTGGTAGAAAAACCAAAAGGAGAAGACATGGCTGCTGCTGCCATCCGCAGGATCGTGGCCACGGTGAGACTCGGTCCTGGGGCCCTGGTGTGCGGGGTCAAAGCCCAGCTCCTACACTCCCTGCATAGGGAAGTGTCTGTGTCCTAGCCCTGAGCTCCAGTGAGGGACTGTGCCCTTCCCAAGAGGAGGGTGGCATGCAGGAGGCTACTGGTGTCTGCCTGTGTGCTGTGGGGAAGCTGTCTTCCTGCTGGATAGCCCCAGCCACCTGCTCCTACAGCTGAACCTGGCTGGGAGCAGAGCTGTGCCTGCCACAGCATGGAGAGAAGGGTAAAGTACTGGGAGAAGTGGGGTCTGTCCTTTCCTGTATGTGTGGCAGGAGAGTGAACAGATTTGAAGTGTTCTGTGCAGGGCATGCCTTATTGCCAGACTCTGCTATTCCATCCCTACAGCAGGAGCCTTTGCAGAAAGTATCCAAGTGAGTGATACTGTACAGAGTCTGTGGGGCTCCTTCCAGCAAGGGGGTGAGGTGAAGACCCTTGCCAGGTTTGCAGAGATTGCTGGTGTTTTTCCACTGCCAGGCACGGGTTGGAGCTCGCAAGTTTCAGAAGGTGATTCTGACAGTGTCTCCAAGGGGCATCTCACTGCAGGATGCAGACACTAAGGAGATGGTGGAAAACATCTCCATCTACAGGTGGGCATGTCACGGGTATGGGCTGGGTGTTCCCCAGCAGCCAGCTGAAGACTAATGGGAATTTGAGCAGCCAGGGAGGGCTGGGCCTTCTGTCAGCAGCACCTTCAAACTTAGGTCTTTCCTTGGCTCACTGAGGCCTGTGCCCTCTCTCTGCTGTGCTCCAGCACTGCCTGAGGCTGAGTGTAGGCAGGGTCCTGGGTGGTCTTGAGTTCATCAGCCCATCCATCATCTCCTTGTGCCCTGCCTCTCTGTTCTGCAGGATTTTGAGGCTTGTGATTGGAAAGCCTCACAGTTAAGAGAGGACTGCATGTCTGTCTCCACTGCCATAGGACCACTCTTCTGGCTGCAGCTTCTTGGGCAGGCTAAAGGCAGTTGCTGTGAGAACTGATGTTCATTTCTCCTGCTGCCTCTTGTTCTTTGGCTGGGTTGGGTGTCCGGGTGCTGGGTGTGAGGGGCAGTAAATGTGCAGTCTGGTGGCTAGATGGGAAGCAGAGACAGGACATCTCTTTGCTGCAAAATGTAGGTCTCAGCGCCAGAGCTGATGTGCCAGGTCAGACCATCCTTCTGCTGGCCTCCAGCTGTGTCCTTGGAGGCAATCACCCACCCTTCTGTGCTCCTCTTGTCCCAATGCTTGAATTCACACATAGGGTTGAGCTGGCCATCAGAAAACTACAGGGCACTCTGGGATGGCACAGGAGGGAGAGCCTGTGGATGCAGTGATCTCTTAACCTGCCGCAGGTACCAGGCAGCCTCTGGTCCTTGCTGGGGGTTTGGGCTGCCTGGTCATCTCGGGCAGGTGAAAGCCTCAGGTTGTCAGCAGTGCTTGCTGATATGCTGGGAGTGCAGCAGAAGTGCCATGCCAGGGGTCCTGGATTGTCCTGACAGCTCCTCTCTGCCCACAGGATCTCCTACTGCACAACAGACAAGCTGCAGAACAAAGTCTTTGCTTATGTTGCCCAGAGC
Source organism: Pyrgilauda ruficollis (assembly GCF_017590135.1). Classification (NCBI taxonomy): domain Eukaryota; kingdom Metazoa; phylum Chordata; class Aves; order Passeriformes; family Passeridae; genus Pyrgilauda; species Pyrgilauda ruficollis. The sequence goes on from NW_024523934.1 coordinate 204,205, forward strand.
CAGGAGAGCGGGGCACTGGAGTGCCATGCCTTCCTCTCACCCAAGAAGAAGATTGTAAGCACTTACCTTCTGCTCTTGGCTCTGTGAGGTATGGGCGGGAGCAAGGGCCTGCTTTCTTCCCCTTCAGTGAGAGAAGGGGACCTGTTACCTGTGCGAGCCTCAGCTGGATTTGGAGCCAGGGAGGAGGTGTGCTCATGTGCTACACAGGCAGGGAGTGAGTAAAGGGGGGTTTCCTGTCCCAGCTCCTGAGGGTCTGCTCTTGGGGGTGGCTCAAGAGCACCCCCAAGGGCTGACAGACACAAAACTGAGCTCTGGCCTTCCATCTGTATGTTCTGCAGAGAAAGGCAGCATGGGATTCTGGGGGGTCTTGGATTTCATGGCAGTAGGGTTATCCTGCATTGAGGGCCCAGGTGGAAGCAGGCATTCCCTCTCTTTCATGTACACAGGCCCAGGCTGTGACTCTGACTGTGGCCCAGGCCTTTCAGATGGCACTGGATCTCTGGGAAGCAGCACATGCAGGTAGGAGGAATTTCTCAGATGTATCTCACTGCATAGCTCTGGAATCAGTGTCTCTCTGGTGAAACACACCAGGCAGGGAGAATGTTTTGTCCCTATAGTTGTGTTTCTCTGCCACTCCCCCGTCTTCAGCTGGGGTGGGAGGTGTAGCTGCTCTCTATGCTGAACTGCTGTGCATTGCCTGAGCTGTAGCCCAGCTCAGGGCTGGTGGTACTTGGCCTGAGCAGTGACCCCTCACATTTGTTTGCACCCTCCTGCCAGCACAGCAGGGATTCCCTGTTCCTCACCCACAGTCTTGCCTGTACATTCCCAGCTGGGCTTTCTGCAGGTTGCAGACACTAACTCTGCTGCTTTTGCCCTGTCCCAGGCTCTAGGCAGGATCAGCCCCTTCACCCTTCATGTGTCTTGGAGAGCAGTGAGGCCGCCAGACCCCGTGAGCCAGCCCCCCCAGGGAGCGCTCCCTTCACACACCACTTTGGGGTACAGTATGTGCAAGTCAGGCCCATGCTGAGGGCTGTCTGGATTAGGGCAGGGACAGAGTGACCCCTCTGCAGCTCCCTCCTCCTGCCCTCCCAGAACCCTGCTGATACCTGCACAGCCCCCATTGCACATGGCAGCCTGATGTGAGGAGGTGCATTGTGATGCGTGGCTCACACAGCAGGTGCAGTTCCTTGGTGTCTGTGCTCCAGGAGCTCTGCTGCAGACCCACCACTACTGCAGCCTCAGCCCTGCTCTGCTGGCCCTGTCACACAGGGACCTGGGACCTGGGCTGCACACCTGGTTTCATGGCTGGGGTGAGAGCTGCCTCTGAAGGAGAGGACCCTTGGATCATCATCCTGCCAGCCTGGGCTAAGGCTCAGCCCAGCCCATCTGCAGTGCACCTCCTGCATGGCCACAGCAATTGGAGCATTGTCATATTGGTCTCACTATGTCCCTGTCTAGGAACTTCTGGATGCTTGGTCATTGGCCTCATGCTTCCAGTGTGAGTCCAGCCTGGCAGTGCTTGGGGTTGTACCTGTGTGCAGCCTGCTCCTAGTAGTCTCTGCCTGCCTCTCCAGCTGCAGGGTGTGCTCACCCACCACTGTCCCTGGGCAGAGGTGCACTGTGTCAGCAGCTCTGTGAGCATGGTCCATGCTCACAGCTTGTGTTTGGAACTTTGCACCTGGAAGGGATGTGGGACGAGCTATGGCCTGTCTGTCCTTGTGTGCCCAAGCCCAGAGGGTTCTGGCAACCCAGCACTCCAATCTTTCCCCCACTGCTTGTGGGAAACCTTTGTACTGTGCCTGGGTAGTGAGTGTCTTGTGAAGGGACTGGACAGGGTCTGAGCAGCCCAGCCTCACTCCTGGCAGAGACCTGCCCATGCAATGAGATATCATGGTGGGGTTTTGTTTGTTTGCTTGCCAGGAGGAAGAGGAGGAGGAGGAGGAAGATGATAATGTCAGTGAAACCTTGCCTGGGTAGGTGGTGAGCTGCTGCTTGTATTCATGGATCTCTCTGATGAAGCCTGTCTTGTCTCCTTCTCTGTCTTGTCTTCTTCCCCTGCAAGGGGAGCTGCTTAGGCCATGGGCATGGTGGGATCATGGAGGAGAACTGCATGGAACCAAGGGGGAAGCTTCCTGTATTTCTCTGCTTCTATCCGCTGAAAACTCACATGAGTTGAGTGGTGGAGGAACAGACCATGCAGTCCAGCTTTTGCAGCAGAGAATTGGGGTACAGATACTGACCCCCAGGATGCACCCAGAGATATTTCTTACTCTGTTTCTGCCAGTCTTTGCTGGGGCCAGCCTGTCCAGACATGTCTCTGGGACTCAGTTGTCCCTCTTCTCCCACTGATTTCGCTGGAGGTTGGACCAGGATGGAGGCCTGGTCATGCTGACTTCTGTGTGGACTGGGGCTGTGGGCTGAGCTTGATGGTGTGTGTCCTGTGTTGGGGAGGAGCTGACGGAACAGTCCAGCAGCAGAGGATTAACCTGCAGGTCTGCAGAAGTGCAGGTGGTGGGCCTGTGAGGCCCGTTCCATCATGGCTGTTCTCCATGTACATGGCAGTGGGTACCCAGCTGGGTCTGGCAGGTCTGAGCTTGGCTTGAGCCGGAGCCAATGTGTGCACAGGTTGGAGCTGTATGTGTAGCCCAGTGAAACACCACCCCTTTGGACATGGAGCTCCTGATGGGAAGGAGATACAGCTTTGCAATCTTGGGACAGGCTGGCCTGGGAGGAGTTTGGTAGCAGCGGGGCTTAGAGCCTTCTGCACCCCCATTGCCTGCTGCTGCTGTGCCATTCCTGCCGTGCCAGGGTCATGAGCATGCTGTGTCTCTCAGGAGGCCATGCTTGGGGTATGATGGATGCTGTGTTCTCTTCCAAAGCAGCATGGAGGAGCTGGGGAGGGGACTCCACAGCCCAGCAGGTAAGTTTCTTCAGTACTGCATTGGCTCATCCCCCATGTCCTCTGTAAGGCAAGGCGGGGGCTGATGCTCACCTGGGAACATCTGCTTCCCTTTGCCGGCTGTGCTGGGCTCCCAGCTGTACACCTTATGGTCCATATCTTCCTTTCTCTCCCTTTTCAGAATTAATACCTCTTGTGCCCCCATCGAGCTCTCCTTCAGCACAGCTACTGTGCTACCGCCTGGGGCCACCCCCGGACAGCTGGACGGTGCTGGGAGGGGCTGCAGACTCCCCCAGCACTGGCACCAGGACTGCTGGCCCCAAGACTCCCCTGGGCTAAGCCAAATCTCTGCAACAACGGACCAGCCACTCAGGATTCACCCTGTGCCTGCACCTGGGCCAGCCAGTGCCTGCCGCTGCCCTGGCACTGCCCTGCTGGCACGGGGGCTGCTGGCACTGCTGCCATGGAGTGCACAGGCTGCAGCACCTGCTCCTTGCCATGTGCCGCCTGCATGAACCGCCTCGAGCTGCAGCTGCTCCCTGGGCGGGGGGACCTGTGCTCCTCGCTCTGCTCACTGCCAGGCCATGCAGGGCCACCCTGCGTGCTCTGAGCCTGCCTGATGCAGGCAGTGTACACCCGCAGGGAGCAACAGCTCTAGGCCTGGAGCAGTGCGTGATGAAGGCCTTTCCCCTGCAGTTCAGCCCCACACCCTCTCACAAGTGAAATGACCTGGTTTTTAAAGGAAAGCTCTGCCTTCAGAGAGAAATAAATTGAGTTTTTTATTATTGTCATTTGGGTTTGAGTGCTGAATGGGCACCGTGCATAAACATGCATGGTACAGTGTCTTCTGCACTGCCTGTGGTGAGGGTTGCTGTTCCCCATGCTCATGGAGCCTGGAACTGCCACATCTTCCTTGGCTGCGAGCCCTGAGGGAGCAGTTCCTCCTTGTGCTGAGGGCTGCCAAGGCCCAGGGTGCCTTTGTGACTTCGGAAGAGCAGGCTGAGGCTGTGCTGTACTGGTGTCTTGAGCACCTAGGAATGTCACCTGCACTGATAGGAGTTGATGCTGACCACGCTGAGGTCAGGGCAGGCACAAGCCCTTGTGTGCCAGCTGCTCTGAAGTGTCTCTGCCCTGCTGCACCCCAGCTGTACTCTACAGAGGCAAGCCATGCACTTGGTTTCCTTTCCAGATGGAGCAGGGGAGGCTGCAGCATGTCTGGTTTCTCTGGCAAGTGACAGCTTGCAGCTGTGTTCTGGCCAAGCCCCTCACTGCTAGGTTCCTGTCACATCTCCGCACAGCTGCCCTTCTCATGCTGGTGGCACTGAGAGCCCAGCTCAGCCCACCTGAGCACCGATGGCTGGCTGCAGCCGGGGTGGCAGGGCCAGTCTCCCAGCAAGTGCCATAGCCACTGGGGAGGCCTGGGGTGCCATGGATCACTCAGGAGCTGTGCATGGTTTTTTTCACTTGAGGTTTTGCATATTGAAAGTGATTTCATGCCTCTTTTCCCTCAGCTGGGAGTACAGAGTAACATGTAACTTGTTAGGGTGAGCAGGTCATTGTCACGCCCTCAGCTTCCAGCACTCCTCTCTGCACTTCCCTGCCCTCCTGCAGTCATGGTCTGAGAAGAAGTGGTGACTTGCGGTTTGGTTTGGGTTTGTTTTTGTTTTTCAGCAGAGGGAAAGAGCTTTTTCCTCAACAGCACACCCTGATTTTACATTTAATGTCAGACTTGTGTTCCTTTTTTTATTTAGCCAAACCTCTGCATTTTGACCTTTTTCTTGTGCCTGCCCTAGTTCCTCACCTCTGCTACACAGTCTGATCCTTTGTGACTTTTTGTGTGTGTCTCTGGCCTAGCTAAAAATCTCATGATAGCAGGCATGTCCACTATGACTTTCCAAGACAGAACTTGTAAACATTTTCCAGGGCACTAGAACGTTCTTAAAACTCTCGTATTTCCCTGACAGCCCTAGTTTTTCTAATGTACCTCCTTAAAAAGAGCTAGCAGGCAAAACAAGGTGTTAGTGTCTCTGGAGCTGTGGCCATGCTCCCGGCATGATCACAGCCCAGCAGCAGCTGCATCCCACCGCCGTGGTGCTGTTGCTCCTCAGGTACCCCTCTCCACAACTGAGCAGGGAGCAGCCCAGGCCCCTCTGGCCAGCAGCCTGTCGGGGTCAGACCCTGTCCCCCGTCTCGGCCCTGCTGCTGGGATGTGCCTGCTCTCTGCAGAGAAGCAGCCACGATGCCACCCTCAGTGGGACAGCCTGCAGCTGCTCCAGCAGCACCAAAGGGCCCAGCCTGCAGCAGCAGCTGCTCTCCCTCGAGGGCCAGGGGCGTTCGAGGTGACCACGGAGGACCTCCAGCTCTTGCACAGCATGGAGGAACAGATCTCCTATGGCCAGGACACGTGCATTCGAGAACTTGTACATGCATGCATGCATGGACACACACAGAGACCTGAAGCTCTGATGCTGCCTTTGAGCCAGGATGCTTTTATTGAAAAGACCCTGCCACAGGAGTTGCTTATCATGTCCCTTCCCTGCCTAGTCCTGCAGCAGGAGCTGAGCAGCACCTGGAAGGAAAAGTCCTGAAAGTGCTTTTACTGGGAGATTTATTCCTGGAAGACACTGGATCCTGTGATGCTTGAGTCCAGGGCTGCAGAGCCTGTCTGTGGCAGGCTGCAGAGCACAGCGTGGAGGGAGAGCAGCAGCCAGGGCAGCAGGGAGCCTCCTTGTTTCACCCCATTCCCTCCAAATGAGACCCTGCAGGCCTCACCACATTGTCTCCTCCAGGCAGCACAGGCTGCTCAGAAAGTTCATGGCAGCTCCCCTCAAACAGCCTGAATGTGCCAGCCCTGAGCCCTTCTGGGGACCCAGCGCAGCCACAGCCATGCCCTGACGCTGCCCGCTCCCCCAGCCCTGCAGGGCTTCCACCAGCACTCCCTGCCCCGCTGCAGGCTCCGCGGGCTGGCCAGGCACTGTGACAGCACTAGCTCCTCATCGTCCCTCTTGTCTTCATCCTCTGCAGTAGACAGAGAATTTGAAGGCCCTGCACAGCCATGAGAGGGTACAGTGGAGCCCTGTTCTCCAGCAGCAATCCACTGATCCTGGTGCTGGCTGGGCCCAGCCCCACAGACAAACCCTCCTACAGGCCACAGCTCTGCTGGCAGTGCTGGGGCAGTGCCTGCACTGCCCTGCTCCTGCAGCCCCGGGGCCCTGAGGGGAGCAGCTCCTGCTCTCTGCAAGCAGCCCCAGGGCCAAACGGGCAGCTGAGAACAAGGTCTGCCCCTGATGCCGGGCAGGCATCCAGTGCCTCAGCTGCACCCCGGGCCTTGGCCAAGGCAGCGCACAGGGACACGGGCTCCCCTCAGGCAGTGCCTCAGCCCATCGGCTCCCCTTGGCTCCCTCCCACCCTAGCCGCTGGTGTGGCCCCCCACCCATCCTCAAGGTCATGCTTTCCTCCGGGAGGGGAGGAGGGCCGGGTGTGGGACGGGCAGGGCCACGCTCGGCATGCATGGCTGGGGAGCTGGCTCCGTGCACATCCGCAGACAGGTGCCCTCAGGAAAGCGGGAGTTCTGGTACGTGGATCGTCGCATGCTGAGTTCCAGGCGGCACGCCTGGTGCTGCCTCTTCTTCCAAGGCCTGCTGTGGCTCTGGCAGGACACCCAAGATCCCAGACGGCAGAGCTGGTGTTGCACTTACACCTCAATGATATTGACCGAGGGAGATTTCTTCTATGAGAGAAAAATCTGCTTTAAGACCCTGCCTTGCTGCATCCCTGGATCAGACATGATTTCAGAGCCCCTCAGCCTGCAGCAGGCATCAAGACCAGCAGACCTCAGCAGAGCAGGGGAGGGAGTAGGGATCCAACTCCAACTCCAGCTCCAGCTTGGAGGAGGGATCCAAGAGGAGGGATCTCCTGGCAAGGGGTAATCAGCAAGCTGAAAAATCTGGAGAAAGGGAACTGGGGACTTGAAGTCCAAACAAGAAGTTTCTGCTCCTGACATCTGCTGGAAACCAAGATGTGGAATCAGTGGGACAGTCAGCCAACACAGTGAGGGGAGTTCCCACCCTTGACAGAGGCAGCAGATGAAACACAAGCAAAACCCTAACTACGGTGTCCCATTAGAGCACTGGGGCTATAAATCACTGTCCTTGGCAGGTAACAAAGGGAGGAATGTCAGGTGCTGAGGGAACAGCCAGATGAAGGTACTGCTCCCTCCCCATCCACAGCCTGGCACATCACTTCCATCAGGGTGAGGAAGGGACTCTGCAATGACTTGTGTGGTGATGACCCAGAGCCAGCTGCAGTGAAGGCAGAAAAGGAGCAGTTACAGACCAGTGCAGGAACCATGAGAACAGCTGCCTAGCATGTCCATTTGTCCATCTGTGCAGGAGAGGTGCAGCCTTGGAGGGGCATGATGAAGGCTCTGTTACAGTCAGAGGTCAGGTACCACCCTGCACGGCAAGAGCTATCCCAGCTGTTACACCTTGTCGTCTCTTCCAATGTTTCTCCTGCAATCACCCATGGGGTATACACAGTGCCCCAGAGACGCGGTCTCACTGAACCCTAAAAGTCCTCAGTCTTTGGGGTGAGAGCACAAGCCAGGGTGTTTCCATTTCTGGAGAGAGCCAGACTCTCTGCAGGCTGCAAGCCCCAGCAGACAGCACGTGCCAGCCCTGCTGCCAGCCCTCCCCACTCACCTTGCTCCGCAGCAGCCCTCCGCTCGGTCGCTCTGGCGTGCTGTGCTCTGAGGAAGGCTTTGTCTTCTCCTTGTTGTTGTTGGAGTCATTATCCTTGATGATATCGTATTGTCTGCAGAACAGGGCGATCACCGCTGCCCAAAGACACACTGGATGAAGGACTCCTTCAGAGTGGCTGCCTGTCTGCCCTGCCCACAGCATCCCAGCTGCAGGGCAGCTGTGCCCAGGGCTCCTTGGGGTGCTGCCAACCCGCACCCCCACCTGCATCAGCCTGCACCACCCCTGGTACCTCCGCATGTGTGGCCAGGCCAGTTTCCTTGGGCAGACGGGCACGGATGTGGCTAAGGCCATCGGGCCACACATGAGGTGCTCAGCACTCACCAAAGACAGGTGCTGAGGCACTCAAACAGGGACAGTGAGGTCAGTGGGCAGCTGTGTGGGTTTTGAAGTGCCTCCAGCAAGGCATTAAAGTTATGAGCTGGTGCTTGTGACCCTCACAAAAGCCAGCCTTTGTCTGTGCAAACTGGCTGTGGGGTCAGTCCCTCTGTAATGCTTTCACAGCATGCATCCCATGCAGCATGTCCCACACCTGGGAACCCTGGACACAGGAGTCTGAAGCAATGCCCCCAGAGGTGACCATGCTGGACTCACTCAACCCCCAGTGTGTACGTGATAACACACAGGCACACACAGACCGGACCTGACTCCTCCCAGCTGGCATCCTGACACATCAACCTGTGCCAGGTGTAAACTACCAGCAGTCATCTTGCATTTTTTTTCCAGTGCCCTAGGAAAGTGTCAAGGCCAGGGCAAGGAGAAATTTCTGCAAGATGCCACTACAAAATCCACGTTTACTGGGAAGGGAGCAGGGGATCAATGACTTCCCATTCACAGCAGCTGTATGTGACCAGTCAGGAGCTGACGTACCTTTTAGGGCTCCCATGCTCCCAGGGCAGCCTGCTGCCTGCACTGGCTTTCATTGTGCTATACAGGAGCAAACCACCCACTTTGCAGCTTTAGCAGACTGAGGCACAGCCTCTACCAGCTAGCGCAGTAGTGTTATCAGTCACAACATCTAAGGCCCAAGCAACTCAATCATCACTGTCAGCTAGGACGCTCCCACCCTGTAATTCCAGGTCCCATTCTGTCTCCTGCTCTTCAACATACTCCAGGCTGTTACTGCTGAGCAGTGGCTGTGGTTGCTCCTTCTACCCCACTGGCTTCAGCACCTAAAGAGACTCAAGGGACTGATGAGGAAGGGTACCAGACCCTCAGCAATGTGCCTCTGCACTCTTGAGCCACATCCTCTTTGTGAACCACGGATTGTGCCTTTGCCTCAGCCTGCCAGAACACGGTTTGTGGCACTTACCTGCCCACATAAGCAGCACAGCCACAATGATAATAATCTCGCCTGTCTGCAGCTGCCGATCTTTGTCCAGCCCTTCCATGGTGATGTCACCTGCAGAGAAGAGACCCCAGGCAGGGCTGGCAGCAGATACCCTCCCACTACAGCAACACTGGAGGATTTGAGAAACCCCAAAGCAGAGAAGCCCACCTCCCCCAAACAAGGAAGGGTGTGGGATGATATCCTGTCTGGGGAGAGGACATGCATCCTGTGGCCTTCCTGTGTCAGGTAAACCATCCTTACTACAAAATTAGTCAGGGATTCCAAGGGCTTGTTTAGGTTCATGTAGGGACTGCACAATGCATGCCAGTAACCACTAAGGTCTCTCTCTACACAGCAACCAGGGCAGGTCACGTCAGTTTAAACAGAAGTTCTGAGGACAGGCAGCCATTTTTTTGCCCTGCCATACTCAAGACCCCTCTCATGGTTAATGCTGGACGTAGACTGACGTGCCCCCTATGGGGCATCATCTCTCTTGGATTCCTGATTCTGTCTCATGGACCAGCATGTAGCCAAGCCCAAGGCAACACAGACATGAGTAGTAAAGGAGACCACAGCGCTGGGTCATGTGTCCTTGGGTAGCCCGCAGACTGGGAGATCTGAGTGTCTGGTCAGTACTGGCCTCCTACAGGCAGCAGCTGGCCAGGCCTCAGCAGCTGTCCTGGCCAGTCTGCCTAGCTGAATAGGTGCCAAGACCTGAGATAGGAGGGCTGCAAACCACAGCTTGGGGACATTATTGTGGACACATAGTGGACACAACAGCAGCCTGTACAACCCTGCATATCCCCAGTAGCCTGCTGCTCAGTGCAGCACCTTCTTCACTGGTTGTGGAATCCCTGGCCAAGCCTCTGTGGAATCTGCTGTACAAGCCTCCAGGTGTGGCCTCACCAGCAGCACCTGGTCAAGCTGGAAGGAGGTGCCTCACCTTGGTTGGAGCTGTTGGAAGGCAGGCGGTCGGTCTCCTTCAGGGTGCGGAAGTGGACACGCTTGCTAGCCTGGCTCTCCCCATACAGGCCAATGCTCTGCACCTGGATGATGTAGTCAGCATCCTCTGCCAGGTCCCACAGCACACAGGCACGGTTGGTGGTGTTCACCTCCCGGATGAAGCGCTGCATCTGCCCGTCCTGCCTCTGCCAGAGGGAAGAGCTGTCACCCCCGGGAGGCTGCTGCCAGCTGCACCAGGCACAGGCCCCCAGCTGCAGGGCTCTGACCTCACTCCTCCCTTCCCAGACAACCATCCACCCCAGGGTGGGCCAGATTGGCCAGCACTGCCTATTCAGCATGCTTGCATAGCCTGAGAGCCAGGCACCTCCCTGGAGAAGCCACCATCACCCAGGGCTGCATAGGTGGAGCAAGGCAAGCAAAGAAGAGTTATGTCATGGCTGAAGCACCATTCTTACCTAGAGAAATCCCAGGGAAACCATTGGAGGGACTATACCCAATGCAGCCCACAGTCTTTTGCCTCCCACCAGGACGGATAGCTCACATGGGTCACCCTGGCAAGGGCTGCTCAGCAGCAGAGATGTCCTCAGGCAGATGCCAGAGGAGCCCCAGAGTGCGTCACAAGGACTGACATAGGAGCACGCTGGTAATCAGTGTCCCCAGTCCCCTGGGGACAGATGCTGGATACCTGCTGTAGGATGGCATAGCCGATGACCACATCTCCTTCTGGTACATCCCAGGAGACTGTGGCAGAGTTTGCCTTCAGCTGCGTCACAGTCACGTTGACAGGGGACGGTGGCCTGTCTGGGTGAGCCAGGCATGGACCGTGGTGAGACATAGGAAAAAGGCAAAAGAAGGTGTCTCAGAACAGGCACTCAGCCCTGCACATCACCACGGGGCCTCTCCAACACCTGCCAATGGCAGCATGTTGGCTAGGGCTACAGGGAGCACCTTCCCTGGTGAACCTGTCCCCAGGAGATGAGTGGCACAGCAGATGGGGGAGCCTGAGCCCTGCCAGCAGCAACACATGCACAGCACAGTGCTTCCTGGGCTGGCAGGCAGCTGCCCACTCTGTACATGAGGAGTGTGCAGGTGCAGAGCTCTGGGCTGTCCTGTGGATGGGCATGCCACAAATGCCTGGCACACCACCCAGAACTGCGTAGGAAGCAGCCCAGACACAGTGATGATATATTGATTGTGACAGAAAAATGGGGCACCTTGGAATAGACACACACTCAATATGGGCATCTCCTCTGCCTGGAACTACTCCTTGCTCCAGGGCATGGGAGAGGGCCAATGCCAAAGGCAGAGATGGCTGTCCCAGTAATGCCTGGAAAATAGATCTCCTCAACAACATTAAGAGTGAATATATAAGCAAACCTTCACTTGAAAGCTTTCAGGTACACAATATGGTGATAATCATATCTGGTATAGCAATGCTACAATTTTTATAAGGTTAGTCGATTAGTATACTTATCATATACTGTCCAATTAAAAGGTAAGTTGGTTAGGTAGTAATTCCTGAGGTCCTGCCCCACTGGAAGCAGTTCAGAAGTTTCTCTTGCCCCACTTTTGTTATGCCTGGTCCAGATTCTGGTTGGAAAACATAACTTCCTTGTAGCTGTCTCTCTTCTTGGAATAAGACTAAACAATATTTTTAGGAATGTATTTATAAGATTAACTTATTGTTCTTAAATGTGGGGAAGAAAGATAGGAAAAGTACTAGAAGCTACAACCATGCATTAACAATCTACATAGCCACAAATACATGAAAAATATAAAAACCCAATAATCTTAGGCATCACCAGCAGTGCAGTGCCATTGGCTGCAAAGCTGGCAGCAATGCTTGGCCATTGCTGTTCTATGGCAAGCCAACCTGACTGACCCATGGTCTGCACCATTGCCACTTTGAGATTTCACAGCACTGAGAGCACAACTGGATCCCACACAGTCCTGCACAAAAAGCCAAATTTTGTCTGGAAGTTAGACACAGGAGCACACGAAAGACATTGAAGCTGCTGTTTGTGTGTTCCCACTCCCCACACATAAGTCAGTCTACAAGCTGCCTGTGCAGCAGCTAGGGCTACAGGGTCAGTGCTGTGATTTATACAGAAAAAGAGTTCCAGAGGGCACCTGAAAACAAGAGAAAGGACAACTGTGATACCAGCAACAACCCTGCAAAAAAGGTAATTTTTGCAGGCCAGCTCTTTAAGTGCATTCATTCACATCTGACTATACCCAGCTTCAGATCAAAACAGAGGAAGGCTGTGGTTCCCACTCTGAGAAATTCAGGGTTGTGGTATGCCAGGGGCAATTAAAACAGAGAGGAGAGCCCAGAAAACATGTTCTAAGAGAGACCCAGGGACTGAGCGTGTCTCCAGAAGTTTGACACACCACCAGAAGAGAGGGCTGCCAGAGACAAGGACACCATAGGGTTCTGATTTTCTCCTTCAGAAAAGGAGCCTGGAAAACTGGAAAGGATTCAAAGATACACTCAAACATTCTTTATCCCACAAAGAGTGGGGGATCTGCTTCATCACTAACCTACGGGAAAGAGGGAATCCCTAAGCCTTGTCTGCATGCACACCCTGCTTGCCTAGGAGCCAACAGCAGAACAGGCTGAACAAAGCTGCACACCCAGCCTTGTCCATTGCCTGGGTATATGTACCCTGCCAGCACAGGAGCTGAGTGTCTTGTAGATTAAACTATAGAATCATTGTGGCTGGAGAAGACCTCCAAGATCATCAACTCCAACCCATGCCCATTATACCATGTTGCAAAGTATCACATCCAGTCATTTCTTGAACACTTCCAGGGGTGATGAATCCAGCACTGTCCTGAGCAGCCTGTCCAATGCTTAACCACTCTTTCAGTGAAGGAATTGCTCCCAATATCCATCCTGAACTTGCCCTGACACAGCTTGAGGCCATTTCGCCTTGTCCTGTCCCTGTTCCCTGGCAGCACAGCCTGACTGCACCCCCTGCCTCCACCATCCTCTCAAGGAGTTGCAGAGAGTGAGAAGGTCCCCCCTTGAGCCTCCTTTTATTCAGTTTGAATTCCCCCAGCTCCCTCTGCCACCCACAAGTCTTGTGCTTCAGTCCCTTCCCCAGATCTCTTCCCTTCCCTGGAGACACTCCAGCCCCTCAATGTCTTTCCTGCTGTGAGTGGCCAGGATTTGAGGTGCCTCAGCAGTGTCCAGCACAGGGGGAAAATCACTGCCCTCCTCCTGCTGCTACACTATTGCTGACACAAGCCAGGATGCTCTTAGCTTTCTTGGCCAGATCATGTTTAACTGCTGTTACCCCCAGGTTTTTCCCCACATTTTCCATCATCGTCTGGTTTTTGGCCCCAGCCATGGCTGGGATCAGGTCAGCTGCTCAGCCCACAGCTGAGCTCAGGCAGCACCCTGTCAGCCAGCAAACAACTGCCCCCTGCCTGGGCTTTCCCAGACACAGGCATTTCCAAGGGTGGCTGTATGGTGGGCTGCACATTTCTGCTTCTCTTCAAGCATAATAACACTTGTCCTAGGTTACCACTAGTTAGATTGCTAGCTAGGTTTGTGCTAGCCGACATAATGGGGTCAGAACAGCCCAAGAATCCAGAGGTGGAGATTGGTCCAAGATCTGCTTTGATCTGCACCAGCCAGTAGGTGCCCAAACCACTCTTGGGCATGGCTTGGAAGCTAGGATAAGCCAGAAAACCACTCCTCACAAGTAGCACTGATGTGCCTCCCTCTTTGCAACTCGTGAGTTTAATACCACAGATATGACCAGACCCTGCCAGCTGGCCTCGGGACAAGAACAGGACATGGAGCTTCACAGGATACATCCACAGTAATGAATTAGGTGAGTTTTTTTTACATCTAACAGAATTTTAGAAGTCCTGAATATGCGTGATGGGGGCAGTTTGACTACGAACCTCTAAGTGTACGTGAGGAAATTAAAGTTGGGGTCTGACATCTCTGCGACACAGAAGTTTGTGCATGGAGTTTGTAGCAGCTGTCCAGCCCTGCTCAAGAATTTTCTAGGCTTCTGCGAGGCACCCAGCCTGTCCCAGCTGAGGTTTTCAGGCTGGGGCTGCTGAGACACTGCTCTGGGACTGAGTCACTTGATGATTTGAGAACAAAGGCACTGCGCCAATTCACAAGCCGTGCTGCTGGGTGCACACAGGTCTGACAAGTGCTCCAGCTGTATTTAGCCAGAGCTTGCACAGGCCCTGTGCAGGGACTGTCACTCACTGGCAGCAGAAGAGTGAGAGGTCATGGGGGCATAGCGGAGCCACAACACATGTGGCTTGTCAGTGCACCACGGCCCACGCACCCTGAGCACAAATGGTGCACACTCCAGGCCAGCAGCCCTGGACCTGTGTGACAGGAGACCTGGTGTCCAGGCCACACTTCTGCATTACAACCACCAGTGTGCCTTGATCAGTTTGATGCTGAATGAACTGCAGAAAATACACTTCTGAGCACACGGGATTTGCATGCCCATCAGGAAGAGACAAGAAACCTCAGAAGTCAAAACATGGGAAGTTCACCCTAGATACACAGAGCAAGGTCTAATCCAAATCACCCCTGCTCTGGAAAAAGGCTGGGAGAACTGAGGTTTTTCACCCTGGAGAGAATACTCTGGTAAGATATTGGAGCCCTTTCCAGTGCCTAAAGGGGTTCCAAGAGAACTGGAGAGGGACTTTGGACAAAGTGACAGGACAAGAGAGGGATGGCTTTTCAGTGACAGAGGCCAGGGTTAGATGGGATATTGGAAAGAAATTGTTCCCTGTGAGGGTGGTGAGGTCCTAGCACGGGTTGTCCAGAGAAGCTGTGGCTGCCTCTGGATCCCTGAAAATGCTCAAGGCCAGGCTGGATGGGGCTTGCAGCACCTCAGTGTAGTGGAAGGTGTCATTGCCCATACCAAGGGGGTGGAATGAGATGAACTTTAAGGTCCCTTCCAAACCACATCATTCCAGGACTCTATGAAATTCAAGATGAACCCTCCAAGTTGTTACAAGACATCCAAAGGACAAAGCTTTGTGTATAATCCCCACACTGCATCTAATACTGTTCAGCCTGTTCTGCAGCTGAGATCAGAGCAGCTTTGTGCCAAAGCTGTTGCCACAAAGGTCTGTGAATACAAGGGCTCCAAAAAGCATGCTCTCTGAAGCCAACACATTCTGGCTATAGTCAAGATGCTGCTGGGCTCTCTGGGAAAAGTGTGCCACTGTTTAGCTCAATGCATTAACAGCTAATAATTCTACATCACTTATAAATGATCCAGCTTCACTTTTTCTTAAAGCCATATTACAAAAGGGGAACCCCCACAGAAAGCACAGTAACTAATTTAGGGCCTGGCACAGGTTTTGTGCTGTCTGTACAGCAGCATGCTCCTTTTGGGCCTGATTAAGGGGTGGGAAGAGCTGGGCTGTGTACAGGAGCTAGCAGCACTGCAGCCTATGGCTGGACACTGGGAGGGATGGCCAGTGGGCAGCTGAAGGGATGGCCAGAGGGCAATGGGAGGGATGACTGGTGAGCAGTAGGAGGGATGGGTGGTGGTCAGTGGGAGGGATAGCTAGTGGGCAGCTGGACATGGGACCAGATATGCCACATATCCCAGCTCCATGGGTCAGCAAAGGGGCTGGACAGATACCCTTCGCGAGGGATGCTGGCACATGTGATGCTGCAGAGGGATGAGGGACGGGGCACGTCTCCACCGGTGCCCTCACCATCCTGCTGTGATCCGGGGAGTGGGGTCACCCCTGCCCCCCGGCCCATGTCCTTGGGGCTGCTGCTCAAGGGCACCCAGATGTTTGCCCAACTTACTGCTGCAGCAGGGAGTAAGCACCAGACTGCACATCTAAAAATAAGTGGCCCCTTTTTAACACCCCTGACTGCATCTCTTCCTGAATCCGTCAGTACGTGTTTTGCAACACGGCAGAATGTAGCAGAACTCGCAATCCGATTTGATATCGCAGTGACCTGTCGAGGTGCAAACACACAGCAGGAAGCAGCTGCTGACACAGGGCCACCCCGGCGAGTAAAAGGACACAAGGACAGCGGTACCTCGGGCGCACCGAGCTCGATGTTCCAGCAAAAACCGGCAGGAAGGGACAGGATCCCCGTCACCCGGCCGGCCCCAGCCCGCCGCAGCCCTGAGTGTCCGTGCCCGGGGCAGGAGCTCCCTCGGGGCAGAGCGCCCGTTCCCACCCACGGCGGGAGCCCCTGGGAGCCCCGGGAAGGGCAGCGCGGCAGCAGCAGCCCCGGGGAGGGGACGAAGGCACAGGGGACTCGGAGGCCGCGGAGCCCCGGGGGTGCCCGAGGAGTCCTCGGGGATCGCGGCAAAGGCCACGCCGGGAATGCAGTGAGGCCGGCGGGAGTGTCTGGCGGGGACCGCAGCGCCCGGCAGGGACGGGCGCCCGGCAGGGTGTCCCCGCCCGGCGGGACGCGCAGCCCCGGTGCCCTCCCGGCCCGGCCGCACTTACTGGCTCGCACGAAACACAGGTCGCAGCCGAAGAGCACCAGGACCGGGCTGATCATCGCCGAGACTCGGGCCATGGCGGCGGGGGCTGCGGCCCGGCCGGGCGGCGGCCCTGGCACCGGCCCGGTTCCCTGCACCGCGGGACGGAGCGGGGCCGAGCCCCGGCCGCAGCGCGGGGGGGCGGAACGGCCGCCGGGCCCGGCCCGCCCCCGAGCGGCACCGCAGCGGCTCCGGCACCGCGGCGGCTCCGGCGCCTCCTCTCAGCCGTGCCCTGGAGCGGCCGGCACCGCCCCCAGCCCCCGAGCCGTACCCCGACACCGCCGGTACCGCCCCCACCCCGTTAGCGGAGCCCCGGAACCGCCAGCGCCGCTCCCGGTGTCGTTCTCCGGTAACCCCCAACGCCCCGCCGCAGGCTGCGCCCCCGGCAGCCCCGAGCGTCCGCTCTCCCCGTGCTGCACCGCCAGCAGTCCCCAGTGCCAGCTCTTTCCGTGCTGTGCCGCCGGTAACCCCCAGCACGGGAGGCTCCACACGCGGGCACACAACAGCCGTGTCCTGAGCCGTGGGCCGCCGGCACCGTGGGGCAGCGAGCAGCACCGGTGAAGCGACTGCTGGTCACCGACAGATGCCGACATTCGGGCTGGTGCCCCCGGCACACTCCCACAGCTCCTCTGCACCTGGGGGTGCACTGACCCTCCGGGATGCTCCTCCACGTGTGCCTGAAGACACAGGCATGGGGTCTGCCTCATCCCCAGGAAAGGCAGCACTGGGTGTGCCTAATGAAGCCTTAGAGAAATAAGGAAATGAACCCAAATCATCCTCTATTAGCTTGCAGTAGTCCATTAGCCTACTACTTTCTGTGAGCAATGCAGACTGGAAGGAGGAGTCTAGCCAAGATGGAATCTATGGTTCCAAAGGCTGTTAAGGTGCCTCAGCCTAGCTGTGGTTTTGGGCAGACTTGGGAACTGCTGAGGCTCCTCTCTGTCCAGCTGATATCCTCAGCTGCAGCCTATGTTGTCCTGCTGTGTAGCATAGCTGGACCCCAATGGCAGCTTAGACCATGCCCTGGATGAGATCAGCCCACAGCAGAAATACATCCGTGCGGGCATGTGTGCAGACATGGGCACAGACATCCATAGTTCAGTGTCCTAAAAGTCTTTTCCTGGTCACTTGAAAAGGCCTTTCCTAGTTACAGGAAAATTGCTCTGTGCTTTGGGGAGAGCTGTGGAAGACCAGGGTAGTGATGTTGCCACATGAAGGATTTAATCTGCATTGCCTGTGTGCAAAAGGCAAGTTCCAGCTAAGTGAAAACTGAGGCTTGTCAGAATTTATGTTAACTCTGCAGCTGCATGGCAGGTGAGGTGATCAAAATGGTCCCATCTGGGTTGTTCAATGCTGCTTTTCAGATGCTCTTGGCAGATCAGGACTGCCTCTTTCCTGTGCTGAGCTTCATTGCTGCTGCAGTCCACAGTGGTGAGGAGGAGGGTGAGCCTGATACTGCTTTCCCAGCAGAGTCCTGTTTCAAAGCTCCTTCTCCCTCTGCTTTATGGGGAGTGAACTTCAGGAAAGCCAAGGGTAGAGCTGGCAACTGAAAACTGTGACAGCACGTGGTTTTACAGGAACAGTTTGCCAGTTATGTCTTCTCTGCAAGGTCTTTTCTCACTTGGTTGCTGTGAGAAGCACTTGGTTATTGCAGAGCTAGCTGTTGTGTTAATGTTGTCTGCTTCATAGCCTGTCTTTGCCACCAGGCAAGGATCCCTGGCTTGCCCAGCACTGCTCTGGCCTGCACAGGAGTGCTCAGACGTGTTATTTGAAAAGCTCAGTGCTGTCAGTGTTAGGTATCAGTGAGCAATGCAATTTTTTTGATAGCAGAAACAGGTGGCCGTTAGCACTGTGGGACAGTTTATTTTGCATCCTTCCCCCAAACTACTTAAAAGTGGTTCAGGCTCTATGTCCTTTCCCTGTGCTCCAGGGTGCAGCCCTATTGCTTGTGCAATATGTGAGAATTATGCTGTGATTGGGGAATTTTGTGTCTGATCACCCAAGGCATCACTGTTGGCTGGCTGGCATTCCCAGGCTTCACACACCTTCCAGATCAGTGCTGGACATAGAAAAGGATATGCTGTGCCACTTAGGACAATCCTGGGAACTCAGTGACTGTGCACAGGCTACATGGTGTGCTTTGGGAGCTGGTGATGGCATTCACATTTCTGGGTTCAGTCTATAAATAATAAATACTGAGAGTGCAAATTCTCTACACACATTTAATTATCATTTGAGTATTTGGGATTTTGGCCAGGCAAAATTCAATTTGCAATCACAAATCAGGAACTAATGCATCTAAATTGTATTATATGCCTCGTAGTGCCTTGTACTTAGAATTCAGTGGGGAAATCCAGCAACAGCCTCGAGATCCCAGCCTCAGCTCTACAGCCTGGCCTGCAGGCTCCGAAGTCCCTGCCTGCCCCTAGCAAATATGAGGTTCTGGGGGTGGTGCTGGCAGCAAGAGAATGTCCTGCCCATGAATGCAGGAGCCTCCTGTAGCTGCATCACATCGCCCTGCTGTCACCTTCCTCTGCCCACCAGAGGAATACACCAGCAAGGACTCCCAGCACATCAGGAATTCACCTCTGCAGCTGGGAAAGGTTTGGATTGATTCTGCCTGTGCAGAATCTGCCCCATACTTTGTAGTGTATAAATGCTATTGCTTAAATGAAACCCACAAAGGATGCATGGGTTTTGTGTCCTTAATCTAAGATTTAGTTAGCTGCTAACTGGTGTGAGGTGAGCATTCACAGATTTATGAAAGCACGACGTGACCTGCAGTAGCTGGGTCCTGATCTGGGGGTCCTGGAGCTCTGTGACTGTTCCCCGCCTGGGACACAACACTCCTGCAATTCTTTCCCCCATATTCTGGCTGCTCTTTTTTCCTGCTCCAGGGCCTCCCTTGCCCAGTTGTGACCTAGCTGTGCCTATGGAAGCTGCTGGCAACTGCAGCTGTGACTCAGATGGCCTTTTCCTGCTGCATTGCCCCTCAAACAGTGGCTGCCTGGCCTAGAGGAGGGCTGGGCAGGGTGTGAATGCCAGACGAGCCCCTGCACACCCAGACCCTCTCTCCCAACCAGCCCCATGCCTGCCCACCATGTCTTCTCTCCAGGGCTGCCTGGCTGCTGCTCCACATTAGCCTCTCCATGTTCACTGAAAGGAAGTGTCCAGAGTTGCTGTGAAGTCTCATTCCCAACCACTTTGTCATGTCTGTGTGCTGGCTGCTATATCCTCCATTTCTCTCCCATGGAAGTGGGAATGAACACACTGATTCCCTGTGAGGATAATAATAATGGAGGGCAAAGGTACAGCAAACCAGACATTCTCTATAAAGCTGCTGCAGGGAAGTGCCCTATTGTCCTCAGCCACAGAACAGGATCAGACCTGTCACCAGTCTGTGAATATCAGCACTTCATCAGCACTTCATGAACTTTATTAAATGTGGAAAGTCAATCTGCTAATCATTAATACACACTAATAATTAATAACTCCTGATCCTCCTTTTGTCTTTGTTTATATATTTTGTAATAGCATCTTTTTACCATCTGCTGCGTAATTGGATTTGGGGAATTCAGTGCTGCCCAAGAACAGACATTTATACTTTCTATTGCCACAGAATATTGTGAAGTCAAGAGTTTTGCTGTGTAATTATGTGCATTGTGAAAAGTAATTTATTCTGTTTCATTAAGACCAGATGCCCAATTACTTCTTCTGGTGCTTCCTAGCTTCTATTGTAAGAAACAAGTAATAACAGTTTGCTGTCTATCTGCACTGCACCATCTGCAACACAGCAGACCCTGGTCATCTTTTTCAACTGATAATTTCTTTTTTACCCTTTTAATATGGGACAACTAGACAGCATATGGTGTTTGAGATGTGGGTTTCCTGTGTGCCAATATATTCATAATAGTGTTATCACCCAGCCCTTTCCCAGATCATTTACAGCACGTGAAGCCACCAAAGCCAAGAGCCTGGTGAAGCTGCAAAGTGATCTGACAAGTCTATCAACAGCAAAAGCATTCAGCAGTGTCATGGTCAGTGAACACACAACTGATCAAAGTTGATGAGCAGCTCTACAAGCCCACCCCTGGGAAAGAAGTTTATTTGTTATTGCTCAGATAAAAGCACAAAGCACCGAACGTGAGGCACTTAACCCTCTTCATCAAGAGGATGGAGCACCGGGCAAGCGCTGCAGTCCAAGGCAAAGGCTGCTCTGCAGTGAGCAGCTGCCATACAAAAGGCGGCGTTGTGGCCCTCTGCAATGGACACACAGCCTGCAAGGACCTGCTCTGGCTCTGTGCCTGATTCCCTGTCGCTTAGTACTGGAGTCTCCTCTGGCCTCAGTATACAGTTAGGGGCTTGGGCTATAGGGAGGGAGAAAACTCAGCTGGCACTGCCTGGAAAGCTCACTGGGCTGACCCTGGCTGGATACCAGGTGCCCATCAAAGCTGCCCCATCACTCTCCCCTCAGCTGGGCAGGGAAGAGAAAGTATAATGATACACTCATCGATTGGGATAAGGACAGGGAGAGCTTACTCACCAGTTACTGTCATGGGCAAAACAGACTCAGTTTGGGGAAATTACTTTAATTTATTACCAATCAAGTCAAAGTAGGACAACGAGAAATAAAACCAAATTGTAAAACCATCTGCTCACCAATCCTCCTGTCTTCCCCAGCTTAGCTTCACTCCCCAGACCTCTCCCTCTTCCCCCTCAGCAGTGCAGTGGGACAGGGAATGGGATCAATTTATCACAGCGTGTCTCTGCCACTGCTTCCTTCTCAGGGAGAGGGTCCTCACACTCTTCCTCTGCTCTCACATGGGCTCTTCCACGGGTTGCAGGTGGGTCTCTGCTCTCCGATGGACCCTGGTGGCTGCAGGTGGGTCTCTGCTCCTGACTGGATCTTTTTGGGCTGTGGGTGGGTCCCTGCTACCCCTGGATCCCATAGGCTGCAGGGGAATCCCTGCTCCAGAGCTTGAAGCACCTCCTCTCATTCCTTCTGTGTGGCCTGGGGAACTGTTGCTCTCACATACCCTTGCTCCTCTCTCTGGCTGATGCTGTGCACAGTTTTTCCCTTCTTAAATCCCAGAGGCACTGCTACCCATTGCTGATGGGCTCTGCTTTGGCCAACAGCAGGTCTGTCTTGGGGTCAGCTGGCTTTGGCTCTGCTGGACATGGGGGAAGCTTCTAGAAGCTTCTCACAGAAGCCATCCCTGTAATCCCCCCTCTACCAAAACCCTGCCATGCAAACCCAATACAATTCTCTTAAGAGGCAGTTTTGGGCAAAGCAGCTTATGGTGAAAGCCTAAATTAGCCTGAGTTGTTTAGCCTAGAAACTATGAAACTGAGGGGGATGTGCTGACAGCTTCTCTTTTGATGCCTGACAGCTGCCAAGCATCTATGTGGCTGCTGCAGAGACTGGCATGGCCTGTTCCCTGTCGGGGGTAGAATTTCAGTCCATGCTGGCTTGGCCCACATGGAGACCAGGGCTGATTATCCTCTCAGGATGAGACTGCAGAATGTGGATTTAGTTTCCAGCCACCCCTCCACCTCTTTCTTGCTGCCATTCTCCTGACACCCTCTCCCTGGCATTGCTTCTGACAGGGCCAAAGTAATTTGCCAGCTGCATCGCTGGCACTGGGATCTGCTCCTTGCGTTTGCTTGTGCTGACTGTGTGACTGTTCCCGTAATTGGGGAGCAGAGATGAAGTTCTGGAGAAAGAGGAGAGTGTGTGCTTGCCAGCCAGCCTGGCTGTGCCACCTGTTTGTGCTCAGTGCAGTGCTAAGCCCAGCTGCCCCGCTGTGCAGTGCTCCGCAAGGCCGGGGCAGAGCCAAGGGAAGGAGGGGAGCCCTGGGTGATGCCTGTACCTCCATGGCATAGGACAGGGAGCTGTCAGGGACATGGGACAGTGAGACAAGGCACTGACACAGGGACACAGGGCACTGGGCAGCCCGTGTGATGGAGAGCCACTTGTGTGTACCAGGCCTGGCAGGGGTGTGGTGCCACGGAACCTCCCTGTCCTGCTCAGGGGCTGCTCTGGGGTAGCCCGTGCCTCAGTGGCTGGTGATGGAAGGTGGCCAGGAACGGGAGAGACTGCACTTCTTTTGGGTGGCATAGACCCAGCCACCCCACCTGGAGGGAGCTGTGCAGATCAGCCTCAGAGCTCTGAGCCAGCCACCTGTGCCGGGGATGTCACCTGTCCCTGCAGCAGGCGAGTGCTGGTGCAGCACCTGGGCACAGTGCACAGGGAAGTGCCCTCCCTGCTCTGCCTGGGCTCTGCGCAGCAGCAGCTCTGAGGCAGGGGCCAGGGCCAGGGTGGCTGGAGTCTGTCTTGAAAGATGGTATTTGGCACAGCATGGCAAGACGTTTTGATGAGGAAAGAGGTCAGCAGTAAGTAAGCCTGTTGGCTTTCAGGATATCCCCATTTTTATCACCAATGCAAACCGTCTTTGAGGGGCTGCAAGGGCAATATATAGATGTTATTCGGACCCTTTCATTTTATAATACTGAATTTCATCTGCCATTTCATCTCCCAGCCACTCAGTATTCTAAGATGCTTTAGCACTTCTTCATGGCTACCTTTTATTTTTTACTGCTCCGTGTAATCCTCAAACCTGACCTTAGACCCTCCCCATTTACTTCCGGTGTCACAAGGGAAACATTTTGAACAGTCCAGTGTTAATGTGGATCCCTGCAGGATTCCCCCAGTGTCCTCACTCCCCTGAAATGCCAAATATCTTCTCCAAATGCTTCCTCTAGCCCTTAACACAACAACCATCATGTTTAATGCATGGCAGTCTTGCTTTTTAAAGAGGTCCAGAACCTTGTAAATTTTTTTTTGGAAATTCCAGTTGCAGCTGCAGCAAAATCAGATTGAAGGTATTTAATTCTGAGGTTCCCAGCACAGGTAGGACCTGGAGCTGCTGGGGTGAGACCACAGAGCTGCTCCAGGGCTGGGGCCCCTCTGCTCTGGAGCCAGGCTGGGAGAGCTGGGAGTGCTCAGTCTGGGGAAGAGAAGGATTCAGGAGAGCTCAGAGCCCCTCCAGTGCCTACAAGAATGATGGAGATGGACTATTTAGTAGGGCCTGCTGCAATAGAACAAGCAGCAATGGTTTAAACTGAAGGAGAGCCAATTTAGATTAGATGTAAGGAAGTTTTTCACAATGACTGTGGCCAGACACACATACAGGCTGCCCAGAGATGTGGTGAGTGTCCCTATGTTGCAGTAAAACAGATGGGATCCAGTTTCTTCATGCAGAAAAAGTCCATTCTTTATTTACAAAGCTTATGTTTATAGGAAATATTAGAAGGTACTGTGTTAGACTTAATTGGCTAACAATACACTGATATTTAGTTTATTGGTTGGTAAATGACTAGGGTGTATGTTTGTTAAATCTATTTTTGGTTAGTTCACATATTTTGGTTTTTGACTTTTATGGGACAGATTTCTTGTTTACTACAGGTGCAAACAGTTTTCTTACTAGAATAGTTTGTTGTGCTAACTGCTTTCATTCTTATGATTTTTTTTATATGGGAAGTTACAAGCTAGCTGCTAGCTTAGCTAGACCTGTAGGGCCTAAACTGTATTTTATAAGGTCCTTTTTTAATACTATATTTACTTGTATGCAACATCCCATCCTTGGAAACATTCAAGATCAGGTTGGATGGGGTTCTGAGCAACCTGATCTAGTAAAAGACAATCTTGCTCATGGTAGGGCCTTGGCTTGGTTGACATTTAAAATTGTCATTTAAAGTTGACATTTGAAGTTGACATTTAAACCTTCCAACCCAAAGCGTTCCATGAATCCATGTGTGGGAAAGTCTTCTTTGATGTTTACCTCTTTACCAAGTACTTAAATCAGACAAAGTCGGTCTCCCGTTCACATCCTTCCTCTGCATATGAGACCCCCTCCTTCCTGTAGCCCTCACTGCTGCACGGGCTGGTCTCTGGTTCCCGTGAGATGAAGGAACTGCCCACAGAAACAGCACCACGGGTGCCACCTGTCCTGGCCACCACCACCTGGCACCACGGGTGCCACCTGTCCTGGCCACCACCACCTGGCACCACGGGTGCCACCTGTCCTGGCCCGGGGCAGCTCTGCCTGCCAGGGCAGTGCCTGGCTGTGGCCAAGGGCAGGTGAGGGACCAGCCCACGCTGCAGGGGCACAGAGGGCCAAGAGCCTCCTTGGCCATGGGGAAGAACTCGAAAAAAGCTGACAGCACTGGCTGTGATTTTCCTAAGCTTTAATTTCGGTCTGCCGCCCCAGGAATCACTGGGACCATGTCTCTGGTTCTGGTCATTCTATGGTCCAGTGCAGGCTGTGTCTGAATAACTACCTGGCTTTTCTTACCTGCTTCTGAAGAAAGACAGAGGCTTGCTTCTGAAATGCAACTGCACTTTTTGAAAACAGAAGCCTCCAATTTAGAAGACCTTTGAGCCCAACTCAGATAGGTTTTTGGACCCAATACAGCATGCATAAAAGAGGACACTGTGCTAATTAATGTCTCAGCAGAGCTGTCCAATATAGCCGCCACCCCTCCAATCTCACTCTCATTCCACTATATTTTAATGAGAAGATTGACCTACTTAATTTTGAAGGCAGCTAGCTTTCAGAGCCAAGCAACATTTGAAGAAATAATGTCATGTTTAATGCTGGCTTCATTACTAGCATCAGTCCCACAGCATTCCAGGATGACATTAACCCTCCACTTGCCAGGAAGGTCACTGAGCAAGCAGCTAGGACCAGACTGCTCCAGAAGCTGGTCCCAGGCCATGGCTCTGCTCCCAAATATCTGCAGTGGCACAGGGAAACGTGATCTAGAGGTAATGTCACTCCAAGGAAAGTGAAGCAGCAGAAGAGCTGGCCTGGCACAGGTGTGGTACCCTTACCAATAGAGAAATGACAAACTAATGGGATGTACCCCAACGTGACAGTGATAGAGTTAACGACTGCAATGATTTCATTCTCACCCACCACACTCAGCACCAGACTGTTCCAAACAGGCAGGAATGACAGACTGCACTGGATATCTCTGTGTGAAGTGTACCCCGTGTCACAGCTTCCTCTCAAAAGAACAGCTCAATTTTTTTGCAACATTATTAAATGGCATTAATGAAAGAGCTTAAACCTTACAGCTACTGCATTGCATAACTTGCAGGGAAGGATGGTAAGTGATCTCATAAAAATTACTGAATTATTAATGACATTTAACAAATCTTGGAACAATGGGGAAATCCTTAAGGATTAAGAAAAACCAAAACAACTGAACAACTCCCAAACCAAAATATATTCTCTCTCCTCCAAAAAAAAAAAAAAAAACCAAAAAAACCCCTCCAGGCCCCCAAAGCAAAACTCAAGTGTGCTAGTACTTAAAAAAAGACAAACTGTGTGATGAGTGTAAGTACAGCTTAGTCTGTCTCCCAGACACACCAACAACTGACATCAAAGGGCATCACAAATAAGACCCAGCCAACATGGTTTCACAGAGATGAGTTTTCTGTAAATATTATTCTTTAATTAATTACAAGTCTGTTTTGGTAAAAGTAGCTGTTGACATCATAAATTTCTCTAAGGCCTTGTTCTTGGCCCCACATGTTATACAAGCATCAGTTGAAAATATTAAATGCTTGATATTAAATAATTGTAAATAAGGATTTGTCCTAGAGAATCCCATACTCTGCAACTATTTGACATCTTTATCAAGAATGTTAATGAAATTATATAACAATTGCAAGGAGAATCCGCATATTAAACCCAAGCTTTCTGGAAAAGTTACTGTACAAAACATAGTTATTAAGGTATCTGCTAGAGTAGTTCTGTGAAATATACCATGATGTTTCAGAATGTGTTCATCATGTGCTATCTGGCCTTAAACCCTGTTGAGTTTCTAGAAACAAAAGAAATGAGTCCTCAGAGACATTTGCAGAACAACTGAAAAATGTGCTTAAGAGGGTAAAAGTGGATATTAACAGTGTAGTGAGGGAGTTGAGGACAAAAAGAAGTAGGTGAGAGCAGAGCAAGGTCATCATTGTATCTTACATAAACCAGACTGCTACAGAATACTGCAGCTGTTTCCTGGTTCATCCCTCTGGACTTAAAAAGTGAAAAATGCACCAATTGATATACAACATGCCAGCAAAGAACAATGCACAACAGAAAAAAAAAGAAAAACCTGTTTTGACTGAGACTAGTAAGCCTCTTTAGCTCATACAGCAAATTATGTATGGAGTTAATTACGACTACAAATACGCAGGAAGAAATTTCTGATACCCTAAAGCTATTTCAGTTACCAGGACTCAGCAGTATGGGATACAGAGGCTGAAATAAAACAAGTTCCAATGAGAAGACACAGCATTTTTAGTACAACGAACCACTGCAACAAGTATTGAGTGACTAGCCGGTTTCTTTTGTCACTTCTGATTCCTTCAAAACTGGATCTCTTCCTAAACATGTACTTGCTCAAGTAGAATTGGTAACAGCAAGGACCAGTTTGCTGGGGCAGTGGGCAGCGTTCCCCCAGGGCCTGTTGCCCATCTGAGCTGCTTGGTGCAATTGATTTGCTGGGAGGGATGTCATCCACAAAAACCTGGGGAATCCATGGATGGAGAGCAGCCTGGGGGACAAGGTCCTAGGGATAACAAAACTGGGATAACACAACCTGGCCACGTGCACTGGCAGCCCAGAAACAGCCAGTGTCCGGGGCTGCCTCTCCAGCAGCGTGCACAGCAGGCAAGGGAGGCGATTCTGCGTCTCTGCTGAAGCCCCTGCCCTCAGAGCAGAGGAGCACGGCTGCCTTGGCCCCACTGCAGCAGGATGCAGGTGCTCCAGGACACATCTCTCTCCTCACAGGCAGTGCACTGGCAGCAGTGCCACCACCTCATACCAGCTTGAGCCAATCCCGCAAACAATCTGCTGTTGTGCTGATGGACAGGGATGGATCTTGGAGAATGCTTTTTTCCATGTGCCATGTTATGTGGAGAGCAGGTTACTGAAGTAACTACAAAACCCAAGTGGTCACAAAGGATTCTGTCTAGAGAGCAGGTCTAGTTAGTAACTCATAAAGGACAGGAAACAGGACTCTAGACTGAAAACCACTATGAAAAACCTTCTTTAATTCCTGGGTTTATTGTACTGAGTGGGAATGCAGTGAACATTTGCTCCAAGTACAGCGCTGTGGAGTTCTGAAGAGAAACCAGGAAGACAGCTGAACAGCACCAGAGCATGCAGGGCAACCCTGCAGCAGGACAACTAACCCTGCAGCAGGACAGCCCTGCACAGGGCTGGGGTGTGCTGCGGGAGGAGGGATGGCACCAAGAGCACCACACAGCAAACAGACAAGAAACCACATTCTCACACTGGTGACATTTTATTTTGTTGTCTTCTGATCTTGCCCATCTCACTGCAGACTCTACAGGCCCTGCACAGTCTACATGCCTGTTTTCAGCACAGCACCTGCAAGCGCAGCAGCACCTGGTTCCAAAGGCAGCTCTGGAGACCACCTTGGCCCTACAGTATTCCCCCATCAGGAACAATGTGATTGTGCTGGTACTAACACACATGTACAAACCTGCCTGTTCCCCACACACTGCAATGCCTTCCCTGGGAATTTCAGCACCAGCAATTTTGTCAGACAGTGCAAATTTTGCAATTTTCTGGTATGATGGGTCTTTGGATAACGAAGTCTGGAGAACCCATTCTTTGAAGAATAGGACTGCCTGTGCTGCTGCTTCCTACTAGCTTCTATGACATCTGCTGCATTCAGACACTGAACAGGTTGCGCAGGGAGGCTGTGGATGCCCCAACCCTGGCAGTGTTCAAAGCCAGGCTGGATAAGGCCTTGAGCAACCTGGTCTAGTGGGACATGTCCCTCGTGGCAGCAGGGGGTGAGACTAAATGATCTTTAAGGTCCATTCCAATCCCTTAACATTCTATTATTTATAGAGACAAGAAGATATTATTCCTTATGATCCAGAGGCAATGCCAACACATGTCTTAAAATAGTGACCCCTCTTCTTTTAACCTTTTCAACACAGGGAAGCCACTGCTAATACACCTCATTTGCACAGAGAGGCGATACTGGAAAGAAACAGGTTATGTAAGACAATGAAAGGCATATCTGCAGAGCAGGGGGAAAAGACACTGTGGGAGCACTGGCATGACAAAGAACCACCTGCTGGCAAGGCAGCTTTGTGGAAACTGGTCCCAGCACTAGCAGGCTGCTCATGCAGGGAGGCACTGTCTTGCAGTATGTATCCCAGGTGAGCATGGAACAGGTGGGCTTCAGAGGGCACACAAGGGCCATCTCAGTACATCAGTTACTGAGGTCTCTAAAAGGCTGGTGAATCTCCAAAGGGCTTGAGAGCATTCAGTTGTTGCAGCACTGGAAGACTTTCTACACACGTTTAATGTTCAGCATTATAGGAGACAGATGCCAGGGGAACAGTGGGTTCCTGACAAGGGTAATAATGACCTTCCATCCCTTCCAAGTCTTGTGCTGTCTGGTGCGGAGCCTAAACACCAGGGTATGAAATAGAGCCTTGTGCAACAGGATACAGCAAATACTGAGAAGGTCTCTTTTGTGGCAGCCTTGCTGACAACAGACAGGAGAGTGACAGGGCAAGCCAGAGTCTTTGCATTCTGCACAGCACTGTTCCCATGTTTAGTTTGGGTGCATTCTTGTGCATTCTGCACAAGAAAGGATTTCCCCGTTGAAGAGACCTAAACATTGTGCCAGTCAATCCCTTTTGAGAAGAACTGTAAAAAAGAACCCTGATCTCACACATCAGAGGAAGATGACAAAACAGACACTTGCTGCACTGGAAACCACTAAACAAGCAACTAGTATGACCAGGCTGAGACTGCAACCAGAGCAGGAATCACACTGGGTACACTGTGAGTGCCACTGTCCAAAGGAACTCCACTGGCAGAAGCAGCCTCTGCACCACAGCTTTTGTTTGAATTCCTCACAACTGACCAGATGCAGAAGTTTCAGTACGAAAGTCACCCTCAGAACTGAGTCACAGTCCCAAAGACATTCAGTTGCTTATATTAGTGCTGTGGGTTGTGAGCCTGACAGAAGTGAAAAGCTTTAGGACTACTCCTTCTCATCTTCTAGGGATTTACTTCGGCCTCGCTTGCGGCTGGTTTTTGGAACTTCAGCTCTCTGTGCAACTTGGGGTGCCCCTTCCTCACTGCTCGCGCTCTCGTTGTCTGCCCGTTGTGGACAACCTCTCTTACTTCTCGTTTTTTCAGCTCCAACAGCGGGGAGCTTCTTGGCAGCCAGGGTGCCAGCTCTCTTCTTTTTGCCCCTGGTCAAAGGACGTTTCTTACGTTGCTTCTTCTGCTCTTCCCTTTGGCGAATTTTCATTAGCTTCTCAAAGCTTTTGGTTGTTGTTGTATTCACATCAAACCAGTCCTGCAGGTTTAGAAGGCAACAGGTTGGTACTGATCATGGTGCAAACAGCAAATAAAGCCTATCAGGGCTTACAATATGGCTGCCTTGTAGGACAAGATTTCCCTGAAAGGTAAGATCTGGAAAGGCAACTGCCCAACAACGCTCTGTTCTTTGATGTCTGTTCTTAGGTGTCACTCTGTCTCAGAGGATTCAGATTTGATTTGACATTTGCCTAGTTAAAGGCACAGGAAATGCTGCAGGGCTGAACAGAGCAGCAGCAGCTTGGGACAAGGCATGTGACATGACACAACACTTACTCCCCAGACTAACACATAAGACCAGCTAAGTTTAATGACCCTGTTCCCAACAGTGAGCAAGGAAAAAGTAAAACATGGCACACATCCAGCATTTTCTTCTTAAGACACTCTCCCCACTTCCAACATCCTGGGGTTTGAGGTTCCACTCTGCCTGCCTTACCTCAGCGTGCACAGAGTTGATGTGATACTTGACCCCACTCTCTGAAATGAACTCCTTCTCACACAGGAGACACTTGTATTTACCAGCCACAAAGTCTCCCTGGCATCAAAACAAACAAACAAGCAAAATTCCATCAAGAGTTGCTGGACCAGGAGGCTGATAAACCTATATATTTCATTTAAATCTTGCTCAGATAGAACTCAGATAGCAATAAAAACTAGAAGCTCTCATCCATCCATCTCATCTCTCACAGCAGACAGCTTTAGCTACAGCAGCACTAACATGAGTGAGCGGTTGTGCCCATGAAGCACAGGACTGCTCTCTGAGATGCCATAAGGTCTCCAGCAATGCACCTGGAAAAACTGCTCTTGTAGCTGTGAACCTACAGGTAGAACTGCTGTGTCATTAAACAGAATGCCAGTAAGGTGCTTTCTCCTGCTTTCAAGTATTGTTTCCAATGGCAACACCCTTAGCACACAGGAGAGCACCCAAACTGGGGGCTGGAATAAGGTGATCTTTAAGAGCCCCTCCAACCCAAACCATTCCACGAATCCACGAATTTGTGAGGATCTCAGATCAGCAGGTGGCAGGACAAGAGCTTGAACAAAGGGTTATCAGAGGGACAGGGACAGTGGGGCTATTAAGAGGAAAGTTACCAACCAAGGTACATGTGCCAAGGTGAGACTTGAGTCCTGAGACACTGCCATACACAGATTCACAACCCTGAAACAGTAAAAAAACACCAAATGTGAAAAACATGCTAGCAAGAAATCACTTCTTCCTGGACAATAAAGCATTATTATGTCTGGAGGCCAATCCCAAAAGTGCAAAAGAGAGGTAGACGGAGGCAGATACCAATCCTCCACAGCCAGAAAGCTTCTGGTAAAAAGACCATTAGAAGAGTAAGCTTAGTATTTATATTTCCAGTTTCTGAGCACACTTGGACAAAAAAAAGCTCCTGTGACAGTTACTCTCATGCTCTATCAACAGCCTGACTAAAATGTCAATGTGCTTTCTGCCTGAAGTGCAACAGAGAAAAAATTCAAGCAGACCACACGGGGCAGGTACAAGACACTTCTCGCTCCTGCACTGCTCATGCCTAGTGGCACAGAGCAGGAGCACAGCATCCAACAGCCCTGATCTCAGTTAAAGAGAAGCTTTAGAGGCTTGGCCCCTGGGGAGCTTCAGGCATCAGTCCTGGGGTACCACACTGTGCTCAGCCTTCAGCCCAGGTCCCAGAACAAGGTGCAGGAGCAAGACATGCTGCTGGGTCACTGGCTGGTGACACAGGACAGCTGCTCTCTGCACACAGCTCCACAGACAACATGGGGCTGCAATTCTGATCTTGAAAATGATGCTAGCCTCAATACTGGGGAGAGAGTGCTGGGAGTGGGGTAGAGGAGGGCAGAGGGAAGGCACCATCTATACTATACACCAAACCTAGAGGGCAGCTGCCACTGATCGTTGGCTCTCTGACAGCATGTATCATGTGGACATGTCCACCACCTCCACCAGTGGGGCCATTTTTTCCCACTGGATCTGACTGGTGATTGTTGTAAGGCATTGTGAGAAATTAAGCTTTTCAGTCCAAGGGGTCCAAGAGAGCCAGAGAGGGACTTTGGACAAGGACCTGGAATGACAGGACAAGGGGCAATAGCTTCCCACTGCCAGAGGGCAGGACTAGATAGGATACTGGGAAGGAATTCTTCCCTGTCAGGGTGCTGAGGCCCTGGTACAGATTGCCCAGAGAAGCTGTGGCTGCCCCATGCCTGGAAATGCTTAAGGCCAGGTTGAAAAGGGCTTAAAGCTGGTCTAGTACAATGAAGAAAACTTAAGTGCTGTGCCAGACAAAGTCTCTTTACTCTTGTGTTTCCAACTCTACTCCTTCCTTCTATGGAAACCTCAGTTTGGAGGTTTGAATAGTGGAAAAATGACAGGCCTCCTTCCTTCTATCTATTCCTTCTATGAATAGATTTAGATAGAAAGGCGGAGGCCTGTCATTTTTCCACTATTCAAACCTCCAAAGTGACCAACTGCTCACCTGGATGAGAAAACTGTACTAGCCTGACACCAAGTTACTGGCTCTCAAGTGTTCACACACATTCCCAAAAGGATCATCCCCAGGGCACTTTGATGCAAAAGACAAAAGGAGCATCCTCAGACATCTCCAAGACTAAACAGGGCCTTGATTACACTAAAAAACCATATTGAGATGGAGCAGGATTTGTCTCCCACAGAGAGACCAACTGCAGTTTCAGGGTTGTGGGAAGTTGTTGGCTCATACAGACCCGAAATCTGTCCCCCCTGGGACTTCAGAAACAGTTAAGGGTTACCTGATTTGGGCAGTGGACTCTTCGGTACATCTTTATTTCCGTTTTCCATTTGCACAGCACATCTTGACTAAATGTGGGCAGTCCAGGACGAGTGTATTTCAGCTGAGACAAAGATGGAATCGAGAGCTGGAAGTAATGCTGGCTACACAGAATTCGTCTTCTAGGCTGAGACAGAAGTGCCTCTCCTCCTACTCTAAGAGGCAAACTCCCAATAATCAATGTTCTCTTGTCTCACCAACTTTCTAGAAACATAACTGAATCTGGAAAACCGCCATAGTATCAGAATCTGAAACCTCCCATTGCCTTGACTACAAAAATTCCTCTAAATGTCCTTACCCCGCTGAAATCCGTTGTTTTTCCTTGTCTTTCACTCACAGCCTAAAGGACACTACTGGAAATTCAGAAGTCTAAAGCACTGTGAAATAGCACAGTATGTATCAGAGACTGGAAGGATTGCTGGGGCCTTTCAGCATGGCAGGAGTGATCTGAGCCTATGCTAGCCCATGCTCCTTGTACCCCCTGGGAATTCCAGCAATAGGACTCTACAGTCATTACAGCCTGCCTGAACAAAACACTGCACCACAGCAACTGCTGCTGCAGAAATACTGTGTGAGAGAGAGACAGCAGAACCCAATCCTCCCCACAACACACCTTTCCATGTGCCATAAACATGGGGCAGGAGCCAGTACAACTCATTAGATGTAGAGCTATAAACTTGAACCCTATAGAGTATTTTTAAGGCCTTGTACCTTCCGGTCATCTGGAATCAAGTCCTGCAGAACTTTTCTTTTGGGCCACTCTTTGGCTAGCTCCTCTCCTGCCAGCTCATGGAGATAGTAGATTGCCACCTTTGCAGATCTCCTCTGAACTCTGCCTGTGTCGTTTTGCTCCCGTTTCATTTCTTTCAGGTTCTCTGTTCTTCTCTCCTCATGGAGGAAAGTGACCTGCAATGAAGGCCCAAAAAAGTGAGCCTCTTTCACTACTTCCTATTTCAGTTACACTAAATACTGTAAATAAATGTTTTGCCAAACCCCTCATAAATAGGCTGCATCAGCTATGGTTTACTGTTGCGGTGTGTTGTCATGGTGTGCCTCAGTTTCCCTGGTCCCTCCCCTGAAGTTTTGTCCCCAGGTGGTGTGTCCACCACCTCTCCTTTCCCCCACCCTGAGCCCTGCTGGGCACTGTCTATCAAAGCAGAAAATCCAGAGGAGCACCGAGTGATTGGCAGGTTCAAAGGATGCCCTCCACCCCCTGGGGGGCCATTGGCCCATCCAGGTGTCTCTCTCACCTGAGACCCCCGCCCCCCCTACCTGGTTGGTGGTCCCTGTTTTCCCTCCCCTGCCCCGGGTTAAAAGGACGAGCACACCACGCGCCGGGGCTTCTGGTGGAGCTGTTACTGCATTCAGATGCCATGTGGCCCAGAATAAGAACTCTGGATTAAAAACTCTGGATTAAACCCTCTATCAGGACCGACTCCTTCTTCAGCATTGCCTTAAAAAGTTTCTCCAGCACAGGGAGGCCTGAGGAGTGACCCTCTTTTACCAACAAGCTCCAGCCCGTAAGCACTGGAGCTCGGGACACGCCTGGACTTGTCCCCACGTGCACAGAGCTAGCCAGAGCATCTCTGGGCTGCAAAACACCACAGGTGCTGCTATTTGGTTCAGCAGCAGGAACCAGGCAAGCCAAGGCAGTCCCATTCAGTAATATTGGTATAATCCAATAGTTTACTGTCACAGACAGAGGACAGAAGTGCATCCCACTGGTGAGACAGACCTCCAGAACTGCTCATAGGGATCACAGCAGTGAGGCTCAAGCAGAGAGCTTCATGAAGTTGCTAGTCTTGAAAAGTATTCCATCATTCACTGTAAAACCCTCATGGACAACAAGACTGCCTGTTCTGCTCCAATGGCGAGTATTTTAAGAGCAAAGGAAAGCATCTCACAAGTTACGTTAGCATCACTCTTTCACAGAGCAAAAGTCAGGTAATTTACTGCTGAATTGCTGATTTACTATTAAAAACTTCATCCTAGTCACAGATAAGCAACAGCTCCTCCTAGAAGGAAACTATCAAGGACAAAATAATCCAGGGGCAGGAAAAATGCAAACACTTGTGGTCTACAATTACCCAACAAAGTAGCAGACAAAAGCCTACACGTGTCTCAAGCCTAAGTGGCTGAAGTCCCATCCCAGTCCCCGATACCACTGGAGGGTGCACTCACCGGCCCATGCTTTGATCGGAGGTGGTAGACAAGTCCTGCCTTTGATCTGTATGCTTTCCCACAGTGATGGCACTTCATAGCCATTTTCTCCAGCTCAGAAGCAGCCTTCCCACATTTTTTAACATGATATAGGTATCCCATTATGCTGGTGAAGCTGCCTGTGCAGCCCTGTCAACATAAAAGAAAAACACATGGAAGAAAACCATTCTTCAAGGGATTGCACCCCCAGTGTGAACAGGAACCACAGTTTGCTGACCAAAGTACTAGCACTTATCCTGACAGAGCAGAGACAGGCAGGCAGAAAACTTTAATGTTAGTCTATTCGGACAGATGAAATCTGCAACAAAGAATTGGCATTGAAATGTCTATTAAAGGTCTCTTTTAACCCAAACCATTCTATGATTCTATGCTACTCTGCCTTAAAAGCATAGTTGAGATCTCGAAACAAATCGTGCTTTGGCCAGCACCAGAGCACACTCACCAGCACTCTCATGTTTCATATTTATGCATAAAACACTGCTGTTTAATTGACACTTTGCACAATGCAGCTTACCTCCCTTGTACACTTTAATTTTCCCATTCGCTTCAAAACCTTCCGAAGG
Source organism: Pyrgilauda ruficollis (assembly GCF_017590135.1). NCBI lineage: Eukaryota > Metazoa > Chordata > Aves > Passeriformes > Passeridae > Pyrgilauda > Pyrgilauda ruficollis. Next base: position 239,689 of record NW_024523934.1, read on the forward strand.
CGGTCTCGCTCAAGCTGCTCATCCAATTCTTCTCCCTCCTTCACAACTGGCTAAAGCACAGCAGAAAGATGAATGGAAAACACAGGATGCTCATCATTTACAGTTCTCCCCACAGGGAATTCACTACTCACACTGGGGCAGGAAAGCTTCTAAAATAATTGAATCTCTGCAACTTAACAATTTTACAGACATGTATTTACTATAATGATGACTTTCTGCATCTCTGCTGGTTTTGGCTGGGGTGATAGCTGGTGTGGGGCTGTGTTTTGGATCGGTGCTGAGAACTGGGTTGATAGCTCAGAGATGGGTTGCTGAGCAGCCCCTGCACAGCGCTAAGGGCTTTTCTCATGCTGCTGCACCAGAGTGGCCTGGGGGTGCAAGAGCAGCTGGGAGGGGACATATCTGGGATAGCCAACCCCAACTGACCATGAGGATAATGCACAGCATACTGCCAGCCCCAACTGACCACGAGGATATTGCAGAGCATACACTATCATGCTCAGCATGTAAAGCTGGGGGAAGGAGGAGGAAGGGGGCAGACATTCATCTGCTGTACCAAGCTGCCACTATGTGTGATGGAGCTCTGTGGTCGTGGAGATGCCTGGACTTTCCTGCCAAAGTGGTGAATGAATTCCTTTTGTTTTGCTTGTGTGCTTAAGCTATCTATTGAACTGTCTTTATCTCTGCCCATGAGTTTCCACACTTTGATTCTCTTCCCCATCCTGTGGGTGAGGGAGAGAGTGAAGGGCTGCATGAGGCTTGGCTGCTGACTGGGTTAAACCAAAGAGGAATTATCTTTAAAATGAGTGAACTGACAGAAAATGATGCATCTTAAACATTTACTGGTCCTACTGTGTCCACTCAGCCTGACTAATGTGAAGCAGACTGCTTGTAACAGTTACTCATCTGTGCAAAACTACAGCTCCAGTCCCTTATTCTCTCTCTCATGGTTATTGTATATTATTTCCTACTTTACCTAATATTACATCTAGACTGAGTAAAAAGATAGAACTCAGTGACAGACCTAATCCTCAGGGCCAGAACGTGATCCCTGGCCTGCATAATTTACTGATAGAGCTGTAGGTTCAGAAACTGCAGTACTGGGAATCATGAAAAAAAAAAAATCAGAGTGAATTATCTGAACTTTGCACAGACTTCCAAATGACCTTTTCAAAAGTTCTAATTCTTCACCACTAGAACAGGAGACGTTGCCTTCTTTAAAGTAAGAGCAAAGAAGAAAAGCAGATTGTAGTATTAGTACTAATCTAGTGTTAGATTAGAACTAATTGCTGCTTCTGCTATTTTACCTCAAATCTAGTCTGCTCTGGATGAAGAAAAACCTCCTCCTTTCTAGCAAAGGACTGAAATTGCAGCCTAATCTTTTTCCTTCTGATTGGGAATGCCTTTTATGTGTGACTTCTTACCAGACTAAACAGAAATTCATCCCTCTTTCTATGATGTTGCATGCCTACCATCTCTGGTAACATTCTACTGTTTTGCAGATGTCAAGTCTAACTGGAAAAATGATAGTTCAACTAGATTTGAAACCTAGAACACTTGAAAAAAGCACTCCATGTTCCATGTCTGTGTGTAGCAGGAAAGGACCAAAGCCTGTTCTGCCTGTAGGAGTTTCAGATGCACAGCAGCTGTATTACCTGATTGTTATGGTCTGCCATGACATGGTATTTCATCCCTGCTAGAGACTTCAGCTGCTTCCCGCAGTGGTGACATGTGAACATTTCCTAGAAATAAACAAGGACGTGGTGCATTTAACTGTAAATTAACCAAAGCAATGGAAAACTCTTTGGGGGAAAGGAGCAGGAGAGCAGAAAAATTTATTTGGGCCTGGTAACTCTCTTCAAAGAACCGATTTTATGGAGTCTAAAATCTAGTGGAACAATGAAATAACTACACCTTTGTTCACTACCCCAAACCTCCAGCAAAATGCTGAGCAAGAAGCACCAATCACTGTTCTTAGAGATGTATAAAGGACTCATGCTTAGGGACATGGTGATGAGATTAAACTGGTTTTAAATACAACACAAAACAGGCAGGTATTTCTATCAGTAAGCTGAAGAGGAGAAAAGAAACCATTGCTCATCTCTTGTATTCTTACCTTCCTGCAATTCATCATATGTTTTTTCAGTCCTTCTACAGTCTTCCTCACCACGGCCCGGCAAGTGGGACAGGTAACTCGGCCTTTGTCCTGAATCTCTAAAAACCACTGCTCTTCCATACTACCTGTCAAAACACAACGTTTAGAACCCAAGTGCTAACACAACATCTTTGTTTTTTTTTCCTCCTTCGATGTGCGCAGTGAACTCTAAAAAAAACCAGGTCACATGCTACCAAACTTGTGTCCAGCTGCATTTCAACATGCCAGCTCCTTTACAGCTTCAGGTATGGAATGTCAAGGCACACATCACTCACTTTCAAGGAGCATTTTACAAACACCCTTTGACCTACCATTCTCTTGTAAGGTGTGTTCTTCTACCTGACCAGTGGACATTTTTTCCTCTGTTAATTTCTGTCGCACAATTACTTTAGCATGCTGAGTGAACTCTTCTTTTGGCCAAAGTGTTTTCATAGTAAAAGCAGTCACAGACCACCAGGGCAAGTTACTCAACAGCCAGGGAAAAGCACCCTGGTTTTCAGTCTCTGGCCTCTTTGTGAAATCCCAAGCAGAAATTTGGCATAATCCACAAGAATTATAAATTACTGAAATGGGTTCTGGGAAGAAAAGTAGTTTAGCAGCCATCTGCCTGAATTCTTACCGTAACAAAATCCACAGCCTCTCCTCTTTTCCCAATAATAACAGACCCAGGCTGTCCCTCTCCTGGGGAAAAGTTTGTGAATCAAACAGCACTTGGCAGAAAACTGGGGTGTTTAATGAGTGCTGTGATTTACAAATACCAAGTTATTCCACTCACTGAATGAAGGCTAATTTTATTTTTCTAAGACAGATTGCTTGGGTCTCTGGTTCCCAGAAAAGGTGATCTGGCAGCAGCAGCTAAGGAGTTTTTCCTGCAAACATATTCTGCTGAGTAAAAACTATAAATATTTTAATGAGTTTAATAATGCAACTATTTTAACAGGCTTTTGTTCAGTTCAAAAAGTGATTCCTCCTTTCCTGTTACATTATGCAATAGCAAGAGCACGTGGAATTACACTCAGGCAATGTGCAGTCCTTTCAGTCCTACTCTGCAGTACTGACACAGTGCCAGGACAGCAGCCAGCTCCAACTTGTCAACAGTATAGTGAACTACTGAATGGAAACACCAGAAGCACAGCTGTTGCTCAGATTCAAATACTACAATCACATTTATCTTTTATCTGCTTCATGAACAATTCTTAGCTACTGCCTCTTCTTACCTGCATCATAGGTTTCTGGCTCTTTCTGAACACAGTGACGTTTCGTTCTGGAGTTTTGTTTTGTTCCAGTTTGCTGTTTTTTCCCTGTTATAACACAAACAAGACAAGCCAGAAGACTGAGTTCTGCTAGCTTTGTTACAACAAAAAACAGAATTTTTTTGCGAGAAGGCTGCTATTTAGTCTGCTGTTATCTCAAAGTTATTCAGAAATGTTCAATGCTTTTTTTTTAAAGCAATGTCAAGATTATGTTTCCTACTCCCTTTCAAGATCTATTTATAGTGGCAGGCATTAGTCCCACCCAAATGTAAGTTGTATGGCTCTTCATACTCAAAGCTCAGGGGATGGGAACTCTTCACACTGACACATCCTCTGTGCACAGTTTGTCTGAGTCCATCTGATGACAACCATGGGGAGTCTCATTGCTCCACTCATTCCAGTCTTCTTTAGACTAAAAAACTTATTGTTTCAGTACGGGTTATGCTGTTTGCTCTTGTCTCCCCGTCCTCTTCAGTTGTCCCACACATTTCCTGAACTGCAGTGCCTACTCCTGGAAACAGCACTCCATGGTGACCCTGCATTACAGCAAAATAATTACTTCACATGTCTGATTACTTCACAGAGTCTACATTCCTCCTCAAAGCTCTCTGTCTAACACCTGCCTACTTAAAAAAAACACTATGACACTGCTAGTCCCAGTCCGCTTTTGATCTGCTACGGATCTTGGATCCTCTTCTGAAGCACTGACTCCTGGGAGGCTGCTCGTTGTTTTTCAGCTGCAACAGTGTTTCTTCCCAAACAATATCATCATTAATTTTACACTGTTCTCTGTTCCATTTTAAAATTCTTTCTCTGTTGTCAAGACCACTTTCACTTTTAGCCTTTTCTCCAGTACACTTGCTGTCACGTTCAGCTCTGCGCTGTCTACCTACTTCCAAGTCCTTGGTGACAGAAACAATAGTCAGAATTGAATACAGGGACATTCCATGAACCATCTTTCTATACTCCTATTTCATCAGGCTAGTGACCTCATTGTAGAAGGCAATCAGGTTGATTTAAGCGTGATTGACCCTGCATGAATCAATGCTGATTACTCCAAATCTCCATCTTGTCCTTCATGTGTTTGGAAATGCTCTCCAGGATGATCAGCTTCCCAGGGACTGAGGTGAGGTAGACTGGCCCATAGTTCCTCAGATCTTCCTTCTTTCTGTCCTTGAAGATACGAGTGGTATTTTCTCTCTTTCAGCCTCCAGGAACCTCTGCCAGTCGCCATGACCTTTCAAAGATAATCAAGAGTGGCCTCACAATGACATCAGCCAGCTCTCAGCACTCAGTGCAACCCATCAGGCCCCATGGGACTTGGAATCATAAATTGTTTAGGTTGGAAAAGCCCTCCAAGATCATCAAGTCAAACAGTTCCCCCAACGCTGCCAAGGCCACTGCTAACCCATGTCCCCAAGTGCCACATACACATGCCTTTCAAATCCCTCCAGGGATGGGGACTCCATCACTGCTCTGGGCAGCTGTGCCAAGGCTGGACAGTCCTACTGGGGCAAAAAATTGCTCCCAGTATCACATCTAAACCTGGTGCAATTTGAGGCCATTTCCCCTTGTCCTGTCACTTCCATGGATGCAGAGTCTGACCCCTCCTGTCAGGGAGTTGTGCAGAGCCACAAGGTCCCTTCTGAGCCTCCTTTTCTCCAGGCTGAGCCCCTTCCCAGCTCTCTAAGCCTCTCCTGGGGCTCCATTCCCTTCCCAGCTCCCTCAGCCTCTCCTGGGGCTCCATTCCCTTCCCAGCTCCGTTCCCTGCCCTGGACACGCTCCAGCCCCTCCAGGTCTCTCCTGGCAGGAGGGGCCCAGAGCTGCCCCCAGCACTGGAGGTGTCCCAGCAGTGCCAGCACAGGGGACGGGCACTGCCCTGGCCCTGCTGCCACCCCAGAGCTGGCACAGCCCAGGGGCCACTGGCTGGACTCTTTCTCACCTGGGCACACCTGGGCTTGTGTTGAGCCACTCTTAACCAACACTCACAGGGCTTTTTCCAGCTCCTCTGCCCCAGCCTGGAGTGCTTCATGGGGTTACAGTCACCCCAGGGCAGGGTCTGGCACTTGGCCTTGTTGACCCTCACACTGCTGGCCTCGGCCCATCATTCCAGCCTTTCCTGTTTCCTCTGCAAAGCCTTCCTGCTCTCCAGCAGATACACATCCTAATCCACTTGGTGTCATCTGTGAACTTACTGAAGGTGCTCTCAGTCCCCTCATCTAGACCATCAATAAAGATATTAAACCACACTGGCCAAATTCTGGGCCCTGGGGAAGACAACTGGTGACTGGCGCCAGATGGATGTCACTCCATGCCCCATGGCTCTGTGGGCCCAGACATGCAGCCAATTTTCCACCCAGCAAAGAGTGCACCTGTCCAAGCCATGAGCATCCAGTTTCTCCAGAAGAATGATGTGGGAAATGGTGTCAAAAAGGCTCCACCAAAGTCCAGGTAAATAACATCCACAGCCTTTCTCTCATCCATTAAGTGCATCACCTTGTCATACAAGGACATCAGGTGAGTCAGGCAGTACCTGCCATTCTGCCTGGGCCTGATCACCATGTTGTCCTGTAGCTGCCCCATGACATTACCCAAGATAATCTGCTTCATGACCTTCCATGGCACCAAGGCCAGAGCCACATACATATTTGTGGTTTCCCGGATCCTCCTTCTGAGCCTTCCTGCAGATGGGTGTCACACAGGCTAACTTCCAGTCCTCTCAGACCTTTCTACTAAACCAAGACTACAGGCAAATGATTGGGTAAATCCAGTTTACGTGCTCTAACCTTGACCTCCTTCACTGAGTGTAGGGCTTCCTTTTTCCAGACTTGCCCTCTCTGGTCTCAGGCTCCTGGGATTCCCGAAGGATTCCTTTAACTGATAAAGACAGAGGCACAGGAAACATTGAGTACCTCAGCCTTTTCTGTGTCCTTTGTCACCAGCTCTCCTGCTCTGAGGAGCAGTGCACTCACAGCTTCCCTGGTCTTCCCTTTGCTGTTCATGTACTTGTAGAATTCTTTCTTGCTGCTGTTCACATCCCTTGCCAGATTCAACTCCAAGCTGGTTTTGGCTTTCCTAACCTCATCCTTGCAAGACTGGACAGCAAATGTACACTTCTGTGTCACCTGCTCCTACTTTCACCACTTGTACACCTTCCTTTGCACCTAATCACTGACTGACAAACCTTCTGAAGGAATGAAAGGCCTCTCATGTCACACATTTCTCCCCTTGGTCTTTGTGGCAATAAAAAAGTGTTTAGGTTTGATTTCCTCTTAATGTTATCAGCTACTCAATCTCCAGATGTTTACAAGCAATGTATCCAATTATTTAGTCTATAATCCTTTGGGAAACTGAAGTGATGGTGGCCTATACTTCCCACAATTCCCTTCCTCCCTCCCTTTGTTGGACCTCTAAGACAGACTGAAGTTAGATCACCTCCCACTGATTAAGCAGACACTATTCAATGGCTTCCTAGAACAAAACATTCAGAATCAGAAACAGAGTTTGAAGACTCCAGAAGATGTCACTTGGGCAGACAAGTCGAAGTACTTGTAGGCTTGAAATTAGGCATTACAAGTTATTTGTATTACCCGAAATCTTCTGCTTCTTCTTGGGAGAGTCTTTAACATCTTTGCCTTCCCTTTGCTCAGATTTCCTCTTGCCTTTCAAGAGTACTTCTCCTGATAAGTAAGAACAGATATGTTTCAGTCTCAGTATTCAGTCTGGATAACAGCTTTGAGTCTACTGCTGCCTCATCTTATCCTTATATTCAATATTTAGTAACAAAACAAAACAAACAAAACAAAACGTACTTCTTGTGAGGCACCTAGACACCAGTAAACTGGACACAGCCTTTTCACTCAGCAACATTTAGGCACCCCATGGCCCACAATACTGTGATACAGCAGGTATGGAAGAAACAGTGCCACAGCATGGCCTGGAAAAATAATCCTCAATAAAAGAGACAGAAAGTGCTAGGTTATGTGATAAAAACCTCACCTGCACTCACACAAAAAGGAGCATACAGAAACTCAGTATCGTGCCTGCCCTGAATATTCCCAAGCCTATCAAAATCTTGTCTCTATGAATACAGATGAGCACAGAAGCACAATGGTAGGCATGGAACACCGATTATAGACTTAAAGAAACAGACAGCTTCCTCCTGGTTCTGTCCCAGGAGACCCACAAGAATAAGTCAGTGGGAACCCCTCTCTGAAAACCCCTTTGGAAGGGGGAAACAGTGAGAACGGAGAGTGTGGTTTTACTGCCTAGGGTTATGTAGCACCTGGGATTTGAGTGGAGAACAATTCAGGATTACACAAGACTAGGATGATCAGGAGTGGTATCAAAGGGAGGGAAAGGGACAGAATTACCCAATTTGTAGTTGATCAAGTGGGGGAAAATAGAGGTATAAGAGGATAGCAAAGAACACCTGCCTGTAAATAGGTGACTGGTCAGTATACAAATCTTGTCATGTCTGACACCAAGCAGGGTCTGTGAGTATGAGCCTGTCTGTAAGGTCTTCACCTGCCCCCCACATGGCTCTGCAGGCCTCAGGGGCCAGTGCATCCATGGCCCAGCAAATGAGGAGACTGGGATCCAAATGTCAGGCACTGAGCAGATTGAGTGTATAAGGATGGAGGCTGTTGGTGCTGCTTGTGTGCATGCTGATCTGCCTGGCTCCTGTTCATGTATGTTGTAGGCCTGTGTTTGTTCCTACAGCAATACTCAGTCTGGCTAGTGACTGCACCTGGGGCTGTGCAGCTACAGCAATCTCACTTCTATCAAGCTACTGTATTTGCCTCTCCCCACAACAGCACGGAATACAGATCTTGACTTAGAGGTAAGAACAAAGTGCATTAAAGAAGATTGAAGTTTTGACTCTCTGCCACACAAGAAGTTTGGAAAACAGCTCCTAGGCCAGGAAATCTGAATGTTCCTGCAAAAACCTAAGACCCAAACCAGACCCATTCCAAATCAGAAAATTAAAACTGACAAATGTGAGAAAATAAAGACATCCTTAAAAAAATAATCATCTACCAACCAAAAAAGCTGTATCTAATCCCAAATACTACTGAATGGTCCCCTTTGCCACATCTTTAGAGTTGATGGTTCTATTTTTGAAGCTCTTGAAGCTTATTTGTGATATGATTGGTGTAACTCTTATCTCTTCTACAGATAGAACTGAGTTCAAGCACAGAATGATTACTTTAATAGACAAGTGACTCAAAAGGAACTATGCATAATGTCAGAGAACTGTACCCGTATTTGTGCAGTGGCAAAAGTTCATTTCTTCTAATATGTGAGCAGCACTAGCAAGCTTGTAATTTTTGGCTGAATTGCAGCATGTCTTTCATGAGCAAACTAATCTCTCACTGAAGAACCAGAGAGAAAATCAGTTTTGCCTTGGAGCAGCAGTGATAAATACCTTTTTTTTCTGAAGATTTGTTCACACTGTTTTTCATTCCTCTCATTTCCAACCAGTAAGCAGGCCTGCGAATGGTCCGCTTGCTCCTGGGCTCTGCACTCCCATTCACTGGGCCCTTCGGGGAGGCAGAGGAAGCGTTGGTGACTGGGTCCTCAGAGTCACTGTTCACTCCTATAAAAGCAGCTTCCACCTCCTCAAGTTGCTTAGACCTGGAAAACATCAAGTCGAATTCCTGTGTGTACACATGCATACTAGTACACAATCACAATAAACTTGACAGACAACATCCTTCTCATCTTCCCAAGTATTCTAAAAACCAGTATCACAGTTCACTGAATCTCCTGAGTTTTGGGAACTGTAAAGTGCCAGCAAGATAAAATGTCCTCAGTGTTGTTTTTCAGTATATCTTTTTGATAATGACATTAGTGAGATCTCAAGAGGAACAGAAAAAAATATTCCTCCTACCTCAAACTTTCAACTTTAGAAGCAGGAGCAAGTGAATCTTAATTGAAAAATATGCACTTATCCTTGAAATATAAAAATATTTCTGCAGCCCATCATTACAAAAGAGACATTTTCCATCCCAAAAAGGGCAAGATCTCCTTCAGTCTCTACTCCCAGAATCAGAGCTGGCACTACGCAATTAAAGATTTCATGCCAGTAAGAATTTTAACTTTCAGCAATGAAGACAACCTTCCAATATATCCTACAAATCACACTACTTTAAGACTACTTTAGACTAATCAGCAGCACTGAATTTTTTTCCTAGAGATAGAGGGAACTTTGCTTCACTGTTCTGAAGTATTTCTCTCAGGCCTTGAAATGCCTGGACATCTATATTCCTGTACATGACAGCCAACTGAATCAGGTGTCAAAGAAACACAGAGTATCTATTCTCTGGGCAAATACCATTTATGTAAAGAGGAAAGAAAGGGAACACAAACATTTTGCAATGTATCCCACTGCTACTACAATTACCAACTGAAATAAGTAGATCACTCGAGAGTTGACTGTGATGGCCATTCTGTCAATATTCTGAGCTGTGGAGCTCACCTTTAATACATCAATCCAGGAATTAATAAGGAGGGGACACTGATGGCAACAGGTCGGGTCATTACATACTATGTTTCACGACATACTGCAGAAGCATGGGGAGAGGATTTCTCAAACTAAAGTCTTTAAGTTGCAATCGCACCCAAAATACATACATTTCGGAGCACCATTTGGTCTTGGACTTAAAATATTTATCTTCACAATGCTAAAATCCTTTAAAAAATAAATGAAAGCTAATACACACTGAAGTGTCAGAAAAGCACTTTTCCTATAAACCAGTAAGTGAAGTCAGCTGAGACTCTCAACACATTAATTAAAATTGTTGCAGCTCTTAAAATTCAGAATATTCTCAGCTTTTTTCTTGCGTTCAATCAAACTAGACAAAAAACATTCACATACTTTTTATTTCCCAAGGACTTCTTGAGTTTCTGCTGTCTGTGATGTCCAGTCCTGGTGTCCTAAAAAGGCAGAACAATTCACATTAGCAGCATCATTCGTTTTCTTTTAGCATGTTTCACTATGCAGCCAAGCACAATCATGTGCACATAACTCTGCAGATGTGCATACACCACCCTTTGAAAAATAAATCACTGTTTCCTGCAACTAGAAGTGCTTAACCTTTCCAACTCCAGCTGAATTGGACTGGAATCAAACCAGGGATGAGCCCCTCCACACCCCCCATATGAAAGTCAATCTCTCCCCTACAATGGGATGTGATGGAGTATTCTTTGTCTCCAATACATTCACCCATATATGTCTTCTGCCTATACTTTTATCACTTGATGACAAATATTTCAGACACTAATTTGCTAGCTTTTACACAGTACTGATTTTTCCTTAATGAAATAGTTCTTCCATTTACCCTGCCAAGAACCTTGTTTCTAGTCTCCTTCATGCCCTCATTTTTATCTTGCTTTATAATACCCCATCAGCTGCCCAGATGTTCATTTTATCCACACCGTAGAATCCTTTTTCTTATTCAACAAAGATTTTTTTGTCACTTATCACTTGCTGTACTCCTATTAAGACATGTAATTTAACACATCTTTGTAAAAGTATGTGTACAAGTCAGTTGAACAACTCATTTGCTGTAGGTGGCTCCTAGTGCATGGACAATCACGTACCACCACCTTCTTTCAAATGCTAATAATGACTGAATGCCATTCTTCATTAGAAAACTCAGGACAAAACCAGTAGTTATACAGACTAGAAAATAAAAATCACTGCCCAGCAGAAGTATAAAGAATACCAAAACTGTAACTTAGGGAACAAAGGTAGTATTTTGCCATAAACAGGAACCGGCTAAGAAACTGGAAGAACCAAAAAAACCACAAAAATCCCAATAACAACCAAAACAAAACAAAAAAAACCACCCTGAAAAGAAATCCCAACAAAAAAATCCAATGAAACAAAAGAAAAAAAAACCAAAACCATACAATAAAAAAAAGAAAACAAAAAAAAACATACAATAAAAAAAAAGAAAACAAAACAAAAAAAAGGTTAAATTACCTATCTTCTTCATAGAAAAATGTGATGCACACTATCAGCAGTGAGAGACACCCTAAGCACCAGTTAAGAAGTTCAGTAGTAGGCACTAATACCAATACATGAATGATTAAACTGTGCCTATTCATTCCAGCCCCAGTCTCCTCACGGAAATGCTAGGGAAGCAGCAGGAAAAAATTCACAACTGCTTGATCAGTGACTTCACAATCAAATCTTGCCTCCTTGGAAGTAAAGTCAACTGGATGTTTTGTGTTTGCATTATTTACACCCAAAGAGTAGTGTCAACAGCACTGTTTGGGAAATCTCCACATGAAAAATGTGTAGCAACCTCACTGAGAAGCAGCCAGAAAAAATCAGGGCTATGAAGTTGTAATGATAAAAGCAAATAAATAAACAGGCAGGCAGAGTCTGCTGCAATTCACTGGCTTAATCTAGGATTAGAAGAACTGAATTGACAAACATGGCATGTGTATCAAAATTCATGGGGTTTTCATAACTAAAAAATTTTGCATAAGAGTAAAGATTACTATGAACTTCGGTGGCAATTAAGGATCTGCAATAAAAAAGGAGAGTGAAAATGATCTGTCAGGCTTTCGTTTCTGAGAAGTTAATAACAGCAATTATAAAGGAAACATCTATAGAAATTGGTGTTTAAGTTCTGCATGTTTTTTCATTTATACACTTGACTTCCTACTTATAAAACAGAGACCTAATGTATGCAGGAATGCCCAACGGCTGGACATAACGAAAACAGAAAAAGAACCTTCCTTGCACAGGTGAGAAAAAGTGAAACAGCGGTCCAGAGCCTGAAAAGATGGGAGCTGTGAATTCTGTCTGCCCGTGGACTGCGGGCCATTCCGGTGAGCTGGAACACGGGCTGGAGACAGCATCCAGCCGGCAAGACGGTGCAGAAGCACAGCACTGAAACTCCCCGAGGTGAGGAGCTGGAACGGAAACTGGAGGTGATGAAGGTGCCAGCAGGGACACCAGGCATCCTGTGGGCCCCGACTGTCCCCTAGAGGAGCGGGAGGGCTCAGTATCCTTTGGGGAACTCCCTGTTCCAGCCCCGCGTTCTCTTTCCTACCCGCACATTCCATCAGCTAGGTCCTCCTGTAACGAAGGCATGTCGGACAAAGCGCACCCCCGGCGCCAGCAGCGCCCCGCTCAGGCGTCCTGCCCGGCTCCGGGTCGAACAGAACCGGGCCTGGCCCGAGGCCTCGGAGAACAGCCTGGCCTTCGGGCAGAGAGAGGCGGCTCCCGCCGCTGCTCCCCGGGAGCCCGGGGCTACCCCGCTCGCCGCCCGCTCAGGGCCGCTCACCGCGCCGGGCCAGGCCGCACACCCCACCGGCGGTCCGGGGAAGCCGGCTCGCTCCCGCGATCGCGACGTCAGAGCCCATCTCGCGGTGGCCCGCGGACCAGCCAAACTCTCCGGGGCAGCCACGGGTAGCATCGGTGAAAAGACTGCGGGCACTCACCGAGCCGCCGCCACTACTATCGCCCCGCATGGTGCCGGTGCCGCCGCCACGTCAGCGCCACGCCCGCCCGCGCGGTCCCGCCCGCCGCTCCCGGCCGGCCCCGGCAGCGCCTCCAGCCCCGCCGCGCTGCTGGTGTTGTGGCGCGCCGGGCCGTGCAGCGCGGGGAGTCCGCGCGGGCCCGCGGAGCGTCCCGGGCGGCAGCGGGGCCACAACCGGATCCGTGTGCGTCACGTCGGGGCCGCGGCCGCCCCCCGCCCCGGAAGGACAAGTGGGCTCTGGGAATATGGCAGCGGCAGGCGCGGCGGCGGTTGCCGCTCCAGTGTGTGTGCTGGTGCTGGGTATGGCCGGCTCCGGAAAAACCACCTTCGTGCAGGTGAGAGGCTGCGGGAGTCGCGAGGGGTCGCGGGGGGTCGCCGGCTGCCCCCGGGGCTGCCCAGCGGGGCTGACGCCTCCCCGTGTCTCCGCAGTGCCTGGCCGCCCACCTGCACGGGCAGCGCTGCCCTCCGTACGTGATCAACCTGGACCCTGCCGTGCACAGCCTGCCCTTCCCCGCCAACATCGGTGAGCGCTGCGCCCCGCGGGACGGGAGCCCAGGCCGGACGAGCGGCCTGGGGTCTGCCAGGAGGGAGCAGGGCCTTCACCGGAGACAGAGTCGGTTCGCGGAGAGTGCTTTTCACGTGTTCCGCGGGAGCGAATACGTGACAGAAAACAAGCTGGGCTGCTTGTGTTCCCTTAAGAGAGGCCAAGTTCTAATAAAAGGACTTGAGGACTGTTTTTAAAAAATTGTAGGTCTTTTCTCCAAACAGTGGTTAATTTGGGTATTTTTAGAACCAAAGCCATTCTTCCAATGCGTCTGTACATTTTTTATGTCATCTGGTGTGATTGGAGGTGTTTGGGTTCTGGAGGCTTTTTTCTTGTCAATAATGAAAGGATTAGCAGATTTGATCTGGTTCCCTACTTACAAATAAATATGCTATCAACAAACAGCTTTAAAGCACTTTAAAAGACATTAACTTTAGAGAAAACATTTTAGCGGTAGAACAGATCTTATGTTTAGCTGTTCCAAAGAGCATATGAGTCCCTAGTTTTGTGACAATCCTGTCTCTTACCCTCTGTGAAGGATGCCAGCCAGCCTTCCCAGAGGGTAAGAAAGACAGTGTGGGTGCACAAGTTGTTTTGCTGCTGCCAGGGGAATGACTGCAGTGTCCCAGTGCTGGATCTCTAGTAACACAGACAGATTGGTAGATGTGCTTTGTTAGCTGATCGTGACCAGCTGGGGGTTGGAAAACTGCTTATATGTCTATCTCCCCTAGATATCAGGGACACCGTGAAGTACAAAGAAGTCATGAAACAGTATCCTTTTTTTTGTCTGAATAATGATATTTGAAATGTCAAGTTTTTGAAAATAATCTGTTGCGTGAACAGTGTGTTAAGGGGCAGAAAGATGGGGGGGATTGCAGTAATGCAGAGTGTTGCATGAAGATCAAGAGGTTTTGACTGTGTACTTCTTGCATGTGATATTAGGAATGTGTGTTCTACAAGATTTGGCACTCAGGTGATTTTCTTCTGTGCTAAAAATGATTTTGCCTAACAGTAAATTTTTACAAGCAATAGGGACTCTGCCATTTTGTTTTGTTTTGTTTTTTGTTTTTGTGGAAGCCAGCAGCCTTTTCCCCACGTTTTAACTAGTTTAATTTTATTTGTCATAAATAAATATGGAAATTCCTACTTGCCTGTAGTAGATGGAGAAAATGATTTCTCCATTTGGCCGTAATCAAAGCACTGTTGTCTCTCTGAATCTCAGAGACATGGGAGTGTTTGCTGTTGCTCACAGTGTTGCTGGCTGTAGTGCAGTAACATTATGCTAAAGTGGCTGCACTTCCAGAGAGCTGTGGAGGTCCTTGGTCTCTTATGTAATAGCTTGTGCAGATGGAGACAGCACACAGCCTTTGGTTTTGACTTGTGAGTATGACTCTTAAATTTAATACTTTAGACAAGAATAAAGGTGGTGGGGGATAGGATTCTTGATTTTGGCTTTTGTTTTATTTGGGGTTACCAGCAGAACATCCTAAATATAAGTTTCAAATTAATATGTAAGTGCATTATTTGCTTCATTGCATTTGTTAGCCATTACTGGAGTTTCTGTGCCTTGTTAATAAGGGCCTGAGGAGTATGTTTGGGTATTGAGAGTAGTGATAGAGAAAACAGTGTTATGAGTCAATGCTGGTTCTTGTGCAGTTAAAACACAAATAGCAGGGAGAAGCCACGTAGCCCCTCTTGCTTCTGCCAGTCGCACGTGTTTGGGTAAGAGAGTATTTGTTACCCTGCCAAGTGACTTACAGAGGTGTATTAATCGTGTATCGGGGCTGTTGTCCTTTGATCTCAAGGTATCCAGAGTGCATCTGTTGTCAGAGTTGACAAAGACGACCTATGGGGTCTGTGTAACCATCTGCTTTCCTAAATGAAGCATCAGATATGGGCTGGGCCCAAACGGCGGAATAGTGACCTCACTCAATCTCTTTGCTACAAGATTTGACCAGGTACGAGGTGGTTTCTGTGTGCTGTTCCATGATGTGTGCTGGAGATGGGGGTTTTGTGTGTGTCCAGTCACAGGGGGCACTGTGTAGTCTTCTCATATTTCTGGGGAGTTATCCTCCATACAGAACCACGTATTCTACAGTGCTGTCAGAGCACATTAGCTTTCATATGAGAGATTGTTTTAAAGTAAAATGAAGAAGGCACAGGTCCAGAACATCCTTCAGTCTGTATAGGATTGTTGTTGCAGCATATTTCCTATAAAATCTTTCATGTGGGTGCTCAGGTTTAGAAGTAGGGAAGCTCACTTCTGGAAACCTGTTAAATTTTCCTGGGGCTATTTGATAATTGACAGCCCTCCTAAATCATAGCACTAAATCAGTTCTGGGATGGGGACTGGTGTCAGATGATCTCTTGGTGAAGAGGCATGGAACAACTGCCTTTAGTTTAGTGAGGTACTAATTTCTTTAGCCAGGTACTAGAACACACACAAAATCAAGATTGTTTTTGACCTATGCAGGGTCTGAGCATTTTTCACCACTCCTTAGTAAGGCATTTTCACACTCTGAAAAGCATAAAGACTTTAACCTTTTGATTTTCACCTGTAGTTGTGCAAGTTTCTGCTATGTGTGTAGTTTCTGCTATGAAATGAAGATGAAAGTTTCCTGTTGTGAGCCTAAATGCAAAATATACTTCTGCTTTTTCAATCAGGTGATGAAGTTTATTGAAAAAAGACAAAATGCATCCAAGTGAGTACATTCTACTGAGTTGTGCTTGTCTGGGATCATTGTGGGAAAATTGCAAAATTCTGAAAAGCTTCTCAGAATGTTTTCTAGTTGTTTTTTTCAGCCTTGTTATAAATTTTATGTGGAAAGTGGCATAGAATGGATAAACTAGATTTTCTTTACATACATAAAAATAAAGCCTGCTTATTACAGTCCTGCTTTTCTTGTCTTCCATTAGACTATCATTTCTGCTCACACTTTTCAAAATAGGCAGCAATTAATTATTTTTTTGAAGATTTTGCACTACTAACTGTCTGGCAAATTGATGCCTTCAACTCGTGAGAAATGTGTAGCACGTGGGATTACACGCTTCCTAGTTACAAAATTCACACAGGAGATTTTCAGGCATGCCTATAAATCTCGTCAGTGTTTGGGAGAAGCTTTTCTCATCTGTTATAGAATAATCATGTCATTTGCCATTGTATGCTGGTAATAATCTAGTCAGAACAGGACCTTGTGCTTAACTAATTTTCCTTTATTGTTGTTTGGGGGTAACTTCTTACCAGGTATGTTATTATTGACACACCAGGGCAAATTGAGGTATTTACTTGGTCAGCATCAGGAACCATCATAACTGAGGCCTTGGTAAGTGCTTTTTGCATGACTGGACAGTGAAGCTGTGTGAATGACCTGGCTGTTGAGCAGTGAGTTTCTAATCAAACTGTCTCTGACTTGGTGTTCCCAGGCCTCCTCTTTCCCTTCAGTTGTTGTCTATGTGATGGACACCTCTCGCAGTACTAACCCTATCACCTTTATGTCCAACATGCTCTATGCCTGCAGGTAAGAAAGGCTGTAAATGCAGCCCATCTGTTTCAATTGCTGTGTCTCTTTAGTAGTTACTTTTGAGGGGAATAATGGAATAGTTTGGATCTAAAGGGACCTTTAAAGGCCATCTAGTCCATGCGCTCTTCCATGGGCAGGGACACTTTCCCCTAGACCACGTTGGTCCATCCAACCTGGACACTTCCAGGGATGGGGAACCACAGCTTCCCTGTGCAGTGTGCTCCAATATCTCTCTGCTGTCATCATGAAAAATTTTGTCAGCCTGTCTCTTTCAGCTTAAAACCATTATCCCTTGTCCTGTCGCTAGAAGCCTTGGTAAAAAATCACTCTCCATTTTTCTTTAAAAATCTCTTTGTATACTGAAAAGCTGCAATAAAGCTTCCATAAAGCCTTTTCCAGGATGAACAATCCCAGCTCTCTGCCCTATCTCCATAGGAGAGTCCTCTAATAGTTTGCATGGTCTCCTGTGGGCCCACTTTACTGCTCCACATCTTTCTTGTATCCTGGTTTCCAGAGCTGGATGAAGTGCTCCAGGTGGGATGAGAACAGAGTGAAAAAGGAGACTCACCTTACTCACCCTGCTGCCCATGCTGCTCTTGGTGCAGCCCAAGGTGTCTCATATCCACTACGGGCTTGGTTATTCTCTTAGTGATTTTCTCATTGAAAAAGCAGCATAAATTAGGTGCCAGTGGACATATGGAGGTCATTGGCTCAAAACTCCCACTGAAAGCATTAAATAATCCATGAGACCTTGGTGTGGTGAATGCTGCTTACAAGAGATTTAACATTGCCTGTTGCTTATAAACACATTTATCTAAGATGTATCAAGATAGTCTAGTTTAAGTTCCTTCTTGTAAACACATTGATACTTCAAGAGATTTTTCAAGATTTGTTTTGAGTTCAGCATAGCAATGAGTTCTTGATTTATTGTATTCTTTCTCATACATGAATTTATCTCTTCTTCTTTCCTGTTAAATCAGGGACTAAACACCTATAGAATGATCAGCATAGCTAGAGCTGTCATAATTCATGGTAAATATTGGTAAAAGATTTTCAAAAACCCTTGCAATCCTTGTATCAAGATCAGGAGCTGTATCACTGTAATAGTGTGCAAAATATGTCTTGCTGCATGCTGCATTTTCTGACGTTAGTTTGAGCAAAAGGTGAACATGTATACAGTGAAATAAATGTGTGAGCTCTTGTGTTGAGGTAGTTTTTCCTTTTAGATGTTCTGTGTTACTTGAATTCATTGCTCAGTTCACAATCTCTCAGAACTTGTGGTCTGAGTCAAATGCAAAATGCAAAGGTAGTTAAAAACTGGGATCTGAGAGACAGAAAATGGTAACCAAAATCAACTGGGTCTGTCAGAGATTTTCTGCCTCTCAGATGTGTGCTTACATCTTGGGGAAGCATATTTTGTTCAACGATTATAAGCAGGAACTGGGTGAAAATTACATTCTGATTGCTGCAAAAGAAAATAATTTTCTTTTGATGTCAAATGTATTCAGTTTTGCATAAGTCTTGTCTGCCTTATGGTTAACATGCTTTCCATTCTAGTGAGTTTTAAATTAATGTTAAACTTTCATTTTGTGTCTCCCTGCCCAGTATCCTGTACAAGACAAAGCTACCTTTCATCGTAGTTATGAACAAAGTAAGTCAAAGCTCTGATTTCCATTTCCTAGGGGGACATTGTTCTGCTTAGCTTCTTTGGTGTGGTCTTTGTTTTACCACTATAATAGGTTTTTCTAGAAAAGAGAGACTGGGAGGGGGCTGCAGGCTGCCAGCCAAATCTAAAAGGGGCACAAGTATAGCCAGGAATGGGCAGTTGCACCCAAAACAGGACACCAACACTTTGAAGCACGTTTGGGACCTTAAGCCTGGGCTATAGGGACACTTAACCCTGTAAGGTAAGACAGAGGACATTAGAGAGTCTGCTCTTACACACCCTGTTTCCACATGGCATTGGTCTTTGTTACTGTTCCTACCCAGCAGCAGGCTAATGACCCACAGGGGGAGCGGTGTAACACCTGTGTGTTTCGAGAAAGGAGTCCCATGTACTGTACCAGGCAAAACTCAGCAGGAGGTGTTTGATCGAGTGTTTGCTGGGAGGCAGAAGCCTAGAGATAGTCTAGAGATACACATCCACTGCCGTGTAGTGCACTCACAGTCTTAAAGGAGTGCTTTTGAGTTTAACGGCTGTCTCTTCAAACATAATCATTTCAGATATTGAAAGAATCCCATTAGATTTGTGGTGTGAGTGCTGCTGCCCACGGACATAATTTGTACTTGTATCCCCAGCACAGCAGGCTCTCTGCACACGCACACAGGTTTCCCACGGGCCGTGCCTTTACTGTGCCATTTTAGTGTTCGTGTCTGCTGTGCCCCCGCTCCACCCGTCTGCCCAGCCAACCAAACCCTGTTTTGAGACCTGCTTGCTTACTGAGCAAGGTTTTGTATGCTGCTTTCTCTCTAACTCCAGACAGTAATTTTAGAGTCAGCTTCTAAGTTTTTGGGGATTTTTTTCCATCGAAAAAGGCACAAGGTGGGAAAATCATTCTCTCTTAAGAAAGTACATCTTTTGAAAGACTAAGAGTGGGACTTGATCGTTAGGAAAGGTAGGCCTGAGGCTTAGTATTCCTAACTTCAAACCTCATTTTAATTTAATGTTTGCCTTCGCTAAAGAGTAAAGGCAACAGCATTTTAAGAACTTTTAACAAAATGTAATTAAGTTTAGTTTTTTCAAATTGACTCTTGACAAGAATCCTGGGCAACTTATAGATGTGCAGTGACAAACAGATTTTAGAATTTTAAGATTTGCAGAGGGGAAAAAGAAAGGAATTTGTAGAGATGATTTTATTTTATTTATAAAATTTGAAGTACTCAGGCTTTGGCCCTTGGTGGATTCAGTTCTGTCTTAAATCTTGTGAGTAATACTAGGCAATACTTCATCTTTCTCCTTCCCATTGGTGCAGGGAAATGAAACATACCAGAGTTTTAGGCACCTCATATTATGCTGAGAGTGGATATGCCTGTGGTAAGATGTTGATGAAACTTTTGAATAGACTGTTTGCATATGAGTCCATGTAAAAGTGCGGAACTGTCTCACCTGTTTGTGTCCATTGTTGTGCACTGAGTTTGGGTTGTAACCTCCTCGGGTCGGAGCACAGCTGGTGTTTAGAGACCTCATCCTTGGGCTGCTGCCCAGTGTGGAAGTGATACCTGCTCCCCCAGCTCCCAGGCAATCAAGAAAGCTTGGGATTTCAGTGGGGGCTGCTCTTGCCTGGCCTCATATGATTTGCTATTTGCACTGTAAACTTTATTGTACAGTGTGCAGGGTTTGAAAGCTCCTTTGCAGTAAGTCGTAGAAGGCTTTAGACCTGCTAGTGTTCCTTAAACAGTCATCGCCTTCTTAAACCTGAGTGGTTGTTTGTCTTCTTTCCAGGTATTCATGTAGTTGATTTGATAAAAACAGAGCTTGAGAAACTTCAGACCAGGGCTGAGTATTTTGAAAAGATTAACATTTTGAAAATAAGCCTAATATGTTTTGTTTTTTTTTATTTGTCCACTTAGCAGCCTACAGCTAAGATTATTATTGCTGAATACTTTCCCTTCTCCTTCCAGACTGACATAATCGACCACAGTTTCGCAGTGGAATGGATGCAGGACTTTGAGACTTTTCAGGATGCCCTGAATCAAGAGACCTCCTATGTCAGTAACCTGACTCGTTCCATGAGTTTAGTGTTGGATGAATTTTACAGTTCACTGAAGGTAAGAATCTTGTTTTTGTTTATTACCTCTCATCAAAGCCTGGAGAAAGCTCAAGAATAATGTTTTTGATGTAGGGTGGGAGTAGAGTGTAAGGTTCACTGGTGGTCAGGGAAAGGAAAAGAGGCAATAGACAAAAGTGAAATACAGGAAACTATGTTTAAGTAGAAGAGGAAAAAATTACTTCATTTTTACTGATAGAGAACTGGAACAGATGGTCCAGAGAAATTGTGAAGTCTCCACCCTTGGAGACAGACCAAGTTATGAAGCAACCTGTTCTAGTTAATTCTGCTTTGTGGGCAGAGAAGCTGGACTAGATGATCTCCAGAGGTGTCACCCAATCCTAACCATTCTGTCTTTCTGTAAAGGGTCTTTGCACTGCCCTTTCGAACTGTAGTCTGTTGATGAGCCATGTTGAGAATTTGCTGATTTGAACACAGTAACTTCAGTAACTTGTCACGCTGATTGGCAGCCCTGAATAATTCAATATTGTGATTAGTCATGAGAAGAAAGCGAAGACAGGCTGGTGAGATGCAGCATTCTTTGTTGCAGCATTTCCTATCTGAGGCAATTTTCCTTGTTCAGAAAGTGTGTAGTGCAGTTGTGCAATTTAGTACACATGAACAATGGAAAGAATCTCAAACCCAAACGAACATCCTCTCCCCCCCGCCCCCCCATATTTGCTCGGGCAAGAAGAAGTTGGGGTGTTTTTCTCACTTAACCAGGTTTTGAGAAGACAAAGTAATCCAGTTCCTCAGGAAACCCTGTGTATTGGAGGCTGCTACTGTTCCCATAGTCTGTGCAAAAGGTTTCAGCTAATTGTGTTTGCCATTAGCTTTTACTAAAGAAAAAGCAAGCTTCCTTGGCTTTATGTGTATTAAAAGAAAGAAAATAAGTGATTCCATTCAGATAGATAATGATAATGTAGCCAGATGTAATGTACGTGTTCTATGTGGAACCATATACAGAATTTCAGAAGGGATTGTAGTGGTGCCATGTACAGAATTAAAGTACTTCGTGTTCCTTATTTGTTAATTAGGTCATATTTCTCTGCATGTCAGAATGCTGGACTGGAGAGCAGGTCATGTGATGATTGTAGCATAGACTGCAGCTTGTACTTCAATGCAGGGAAAGTGTAAATATTAACATATGTCAGCATATAGTAATACTTAAAATCCTTTGGAGAGCTGTCTCATGTTTGCTGTATTAATGACCAAGCGCAAGGCTGTATTGGAAAAAGTCTTCCAATTTGTTAGTGAGTAGTTGAGACTGTCTTGCTTTTGAAAAAGAGGAAGAATTTTTGTTAGAAGATGATCGATTCTGGCTAGTAATAGTGCTAATGAAATGTATTTTTAGGTAATTGACTTAACACAGACAGAACAAATGGCCAGAGGTGTAATGATAGACAAGTCCAAGTTAGGAAAGAGATGTGCATGTTAAATGTATTGCTGCAGTAACTGATTGAATTCTCCACTTCTTGCTGTTCTGGGGTTGGACTGTGTGGCCTAGTGTGATGTGGCTAAATACAAAGTATTAGATGTAGCCAGAAGGTCAGTTGTTGATTTTGCTAATTCTAGTACACTGATACATATTAACTACTTATAACCCTAGGTGCAGATTGGATTATTAACAGTGAATAAGTAAGTGACAGAAAGACCTGACTTTCTCTTGAAATGCCCAACTTGTCAAAAAAGCAAGCCCCCTTCCCTAAAGAAACACCCTGAAAATACTGCAACAACTCACCAAACAGAAAACCAGCAGCACCCAAAAGACAGAGGTAACAAACATGAACAGCAAGTGGACAAAGAGTTTGAAAGCAGGATGGATAGAAGCAGAAGTGGTACTGCACATTCTTGTGCCACTGTGCTGATTAAATGGCTATTGTTAGGTTTAGACTAGTAATTATTTGTTAGGTTTTTTTGGTTTTTTGTTAGAGACTGGTTCAGTTACTCTGCAGTTGTAGTGTGTGGTTTCTTTTGCAGGTGGTCGGTGTTTCTGCGGTGCTCGGCACAGGACTGGATGAGTTTTTTATCCAGCTTTCTAAAGCTGTAGATGAATACGAGAGGTAAGGCCATAGTCAGCCCAGTGAACACTTCCTGAAGGTACTGATTTGTAACTTCTTTGATTTGAAGGACTTTACACCTTCCTTAGCCAAGGTAGTTTAGGGTTTTTAATAAACTTCAAGCATCAGCATAAAAAGTGGCGGTGTAAAGGAACTCTTCAGAGATGAAATTTTGTGTTTGCTGTTCAGTGAAAAAGCAAAAGCTATCTGTGCCATTAAATGTGTGAAGGAATATTTTTTCTCTAATTTTGTACAGGAAGTTTGAACTCTTGCTGTTTCAATGAAGTATGTTCACCTATTTTGCATCCATTGGTTTCAGAATCCAAATCTGGGTAAAAAGTACTGTTAGTCCTTCTGAAATGTCTCTCAAACATGAAAGCCTTGAGAAAACTTTTTTTGGGGTGGAAGAAACCTCTGAGATGATCCTTAGTTAATATAAATCATGCGTTGATTCAGACTGAGTGCACTCTATCTTTTCAGAGAGTATCGTCCAGAATATGAACGCCTGAGAAAAACACTAGTAAGTGGTTTTGGCTGTTGTACACCTGGATGGAGTATCTTGAGGTCACTTTTATGCACACAATTGCCTTTATGTTGAGAGGGTCTAACATTTCATTTACTAGTCCTACTCAGTGTGGGAAAACTCCTGTCCTGAAGAAGTCTGCTATCTGCTTTTTTTTTCCTAGATGTGGTGGAGCATATCTTTGCAAGAATAAAGATGTTTTCTAAAACACATATTGTTTGCTGCTTTAGTGCTAATATTTAAGCTAATTGTGCGAAAATGATTGGGAAATAGTTTTGTATCTTCCATTCAGAAGGATAGAGAGTTCTTGAAAATAAATTCTCGAGTGATGTGTCAAGGCTATCCTTGTATCTTCCTCTACCAGTGAAGTGTACTAGTTTGACTTAAACAGTAACAGAGACTGATCTGCAGTGCCAAAATCAGTAGCTCTGCTTACCTTGAGTCCTGGCTGTCCAAAGTTCTCTGCAGGCACAGCTGCACTGAGTTTGGCTTCCTGATGTTTCTGTAAATGTTCTAGAAGTCTGCCAGACTGGAGGTTGCTGTCTGTGTTTGGTCAAAAGTTCTGTGTAACCTTAGTTGTAATATGAGATCTGCTCAGTGACTTGCACTCTGGCTGGAGGACAGATGTTGGGTTTGGATGAGGTTACTTTCCTATGATATTTTAAATGTTCTCAGAATCCACATGTAACTCTTTATCTACAGGAGGAAGCTCAAGAGAAACAAAAGAGAGAACAGCTGGACCACTTGTGGAAGGACATGGGCAGTGTGTGTGTGCAGGGCAGCACACTGACAGGTACCTCACCAGGAAGATCAAGTTCACTGCAGGAGTTTTCTGAAGAGTTCGTGTTGAGAAGTGCTTCTTTGTTCCCACAGCAAAAGTGTGAAAGCAGCTCCATATTAGAGAAGTGGGGCTTTAGTTCCTGTGGGATTGGCCACACTTAGCTATTCCTCTGTCAGTCACAGGCACGCAGGAAACCCTGCTGTGCAGCTAAAGCAGCAGACATAGTAAAAATAATAAGGTACTTTAGAAAAGGTGAAACAGATTAGAATATGGGAGATCTGTGCTATTGGCTGCACTGTTCCTTACAGGTATGTGCTGATGAAGTCTGTCCTGTGCCTTTGGGATCCACAAGCAGTTTTCTGTCCTTTCAGAGCAGTTAATTGTTGTGTTTATGTGCAGATAAGTCATCGGTGTTAACAATACCTTACCTTTAGCAAGCTGGTTTGTGTACAACCATTTCTTTTCCCTTCGAGGACCTGATGATGCTTCTGCAATGGGTCCCTCTGAGCTAATCCTTACACGAGGAGCTCTCAATGAAGAGGAAGAAGAGAGGGAGAGTGATACTGACGACATTGACCATGAAGGTAGGGGAATAAGGCCTGAAACTGACTATCTAGTCAGGAAGTCCCCTCTGTATTTCATTACCTGGGTGGACTGTAAAGAGAGCCTAGAAAACAAGCAAACAGTCACCTAAATATATGTGTCAGAATCCATAGCAGAAGCAATGCTTGGTCAGTGCTAACACTCTCCCACCTCTGTGAGAGTTCAATTGTAAGTTTTCTATGTAAGTAATTAATAGGAGTATAACACACATAAATCAGAGAACCCCTTAGGCTTGAGGCACACAGTGACCTCTGAACCTGATTGATTCCCAGCTGTTTTATCATCTCTTTGACCTTACAGTTTCTGCCCCTGGCTGTGGCTTTTGCTGTGACTATGGTCTTGGAGCAATCTTCTAAGTTCTTAGAGGGTGATTTTCCGCTTCTATAGCTCACAGGCTTAATCTTCATTCTTTTCCTGTTCCATTGGTGTTTCGGATCACTTCTTTCCTTTGCCCTGTAATGTAGTTGAAGATCCAACAGATGTTTTATGTTGTTCTGACTATCCTGACTCTAGCTTTTGTCAGTAACAGAGGTGGAATAGTGCTGAACTGTCGTTTCTTCCCTCAGTGACTGAGGAGAGTCATGAAGAACCAGCCTTCAGAAACTTCATGCAAGACATGCGGATGAAATGCCAGAGAAAAAGCAACCTGAATGAATGAGACATTCACAAACAGAAGGTTTGGAAGGAACAGCATAAAGAAACTTGCATGGAACCATGCATGAAGACTTACTTATGAACTGCTTCCTCTGATAGATTTTTATTTCTCTTTCTGCAGTAACTGTTGGTCATGTGAGTTAAAGATCTTGGAGCCAACTGACTGCTCAGTTCACCATCTGCCACCGTGGCTTCCTGAAGCTGAGGGAATCAGATAGCAGTTTCTTCCAGATTCTTCAGATCTATCTGTTGAGAGCTTATATTTTGAGCTCTGGTAGCTTTAGTATCTGCAGCGCTAACTGGTCCCCAGAAACGTGTTCCATTCGCATGTGCAGCTGAGGGTCTGCTGCAGCCAGGGCACAAGTGATGCTGTACTGAATTTTATCAATCTACTTACTGTTTGACGGTTTGGCTTGTATTAAATATATTTTATGTACTAACAAATGTGTGATCATAACAGCAGGAAATTTAATTTTAAGCACTGTTCTAAAGTGAGACTTTTTTCCCTGTGCTTACAGCCCATCTGTATGGATGTGCAGCAAATGCATCTTAATTACATTATACAGACATGGTACAGATGCCTCCCAGGAAAATCCTGAGCAAAGAAAGTTCCCAGGATGGAAAGTAATAAAAAGTCTCTAGCCTGAATTGGCTGAGAGCAGAAATGCATGTGGTTATATACTGGCTGCATATATCCCTAGCAGAGGCATTTCCATAGGTGGGTACTTACTTGGAATATAGACAAATGCTTAGAGACTGGCTAATACTTATTTTTCATGGCAGGCACTTGCAGTTTAGCAGTCTGGCCCCTGAATCTTTGGGATTTTCTCCTCCACACAAAGGGCTGGCCTCGCTGGGTAGGTCTCTGAGTGGAAGTCTGGCACAGGTTAGCTAGGACCAATCCCAAATTGCTAGTGTGGAATACCACTCTGCTTTAATTTATAAATCACTACTTCTCTTAGTGGATAAACCCTTCAACTTTACTTCAATTTCACCAAGTTCCAAACTGTGGCCACCAAAACTTTACAAAACTATGTCCGTGGTGGAATTCTGTGTGTGGTCCTATGGGAATGTTCACAAGGAACCACGCTGACCTAACCTGTGACTGTAGCCCAAGGGGCGACCTCATCCCAACACCTCTGGCTGTGCTCAGTGGGTCCTGACTGTTCCCTTGCTGATCCATAACAGATGCCTCTGCCTGCTGCCTTGAGAAGTATCCCTAAGGTGCCACAAAGAGAGGATCTTCTTATGGGCACAGTGTGCTGGGATTCAGGGGAAAAGAAGGGGTTTTCAGTCTTTAGCACCTCACACTCCATTAGCATTGATAGAAAACCTCCAGCTTCAGGAGGACACAGTCACATTTTACAGATCCTGGTCTCACCTCAGCCTTGCCAAGGGACAGTCTGACAGGGAGAGGGAAGGAATCAGGTCTGGGCAGACAGCCTGCTTGCAGAAAATCATCCTAACCCTTACAGCACTAAATAGAGCTCTAAGAACTTCCGAAAATGTTAATTTTCTTGCAGACTGAAGGCTTAGAGTGGCACTAAGTTGAAGCACAGGCTGGACCTGCCATGAACAGACTATGTAAATATAAGAAGTAAGAGCTACTCAGACAACTCCATAAAACATTCCAAAATCAGTTTCCTGGGATGTGATAATCTCTGGGGTTTTTTAGTAATGTCAATTTTCTTTCCAGGTTTATGTCTTTCCCTTGGATTCTTTTAACTCTTGTTTCAGTTTGTCATTTTGGTATCATAGAGACAATTTTACAATACCAAATCAATTTCTTTCCTTTATTTCATTTCTCAAATTACCATTTTGTCATCTGTTCTCTCATTGCCATGCAGACTTTAAACATAGTGCCAGCACATTACAAATAATACTTTCTCCTTTTTTTTATCTTTCAACAATCCCCATTTTTCATCTATTTTCTCCTACATTTTTTCCCATTTGTACTGGCCAAGGATCATCAGTTTCAATATGAAAACTGTGCCTTTGCAGGTAATCTGCTAAGCCTTTTGTCTGTTTCTCTAAATTGTTTGCCATCCTGTCTTTCAACTATGCCAAAAATGTCATTAAACAAGTGGGAGCTTCAGGCAAGCTTAGCCTTAGCCTCAGATTTTTGGCAACAGCTTAAATTTAAGAAAGCACTCTGGCCCGCAAGTTTTAAGGATGGCAAATCAGGTCAATTTATAAAATCAGTTATTTATTGAACAGACAGGAGATAACAGACAAAAAGTTTTTACTGCACAGTATAAACAAGGAAGAACTACT
This sequence comes from Pyrgilauda ruficollis, assembly GCF_017590135.1. Classification (NCBI taxonomy): domain Eukaryota; kingdom Metazoa; phylum Chordata; class Aves; order Passeriformes; family Passeridae; genus Pyrgilauda; species Pyrgilauda ruficollis. Next base: position 267,324 of record NW_024523934.1, read on the forward strand.
AGTAGATTACATAAAAGTGCATGATATCAAGGTACCTACTTTAAAGCTAGCAAAAGAAAAGAGTATTGATTAGGAGTCAAATGGAACTTAGCACCAAATGACGTTGGTGTACCCAGAGTCCTTTCACTCACTGTCCAGAGTAGTAACTGCAAAGCGGGCTCCCCGCTCTGAAGAGAAGCTCCGCACATTTACAAGGCATGAACAGAAGATTGCTGCTTTGGGAAAGTTTGGTGTAACTTTTGTAGCTTTTATGTAAAATGAGGTGCCTTTCAGTGAGAAATCCGAGTGGAGCTGCACCGAGCCGAGCTGCGCCGAGCGCAGCACCCCGGGCAGGGCGGGGCGGGCTCGGGATGGAGCCAGGGCTCTGAGGCTTTCCTTCCTGTCCCTCTCTCTACCGCTCCTTCCTCCTGCCCGCATTCCCCTTAGTTATCTCCCTTTCCCCCATTTCCCTCTACCCCCACAGCCGGCTCCTTGCTGTCCTGTCCCTAACCCGCTACTCCCTTCTATTCCCCCTCTCTCCCTCCTCTGTCCACCGTCGCTCTTTCCCCCCCGGACTTCCCCTTCTCCTCCCGCTTTCCTCCCCAGCA
>NW_024523935.1:0-1041 GCF_017590135.1 Pyrgilauda ruficollis
TCAGGCGAGGCCGCCGTGTCCCCAGCACGCTGTCCCCATGGGGGTGACAATGCCACCGTGTCCCCAGCATGCCGTCCCCATGGCCCACGTGTCCCCAAGGCCACCCCCAGGCCACTGTCCCCATGGTGGTGACAACGCCACCGTCCTCATGGCCATCGTCTCCATGGTGGTGGCATTGTCACCGAGGCCACAGTGTCCCCAGCATGCCATGCCCAAGGCCACGGTGTCCCCAGGGCCCCATCCCCATGTGGTGACAATGCCACCGTCCCCATGGCCGCCGTGTCCCCAGCATGCCGTCCCCAAGGTGGTGACAATGCCACCGTCCTCATGGCCCGCGTGTCCCCAAGGCCACCCCCAGGCCACTGTCCCCATGTGGTGACAATGCCATGTCCCCATGGCCACCGTGTCCCCAGCATGCCGTCCCCATGGCCCACGTGTCCCCAAGGCCACCCCCAGGCCACTGTCCCCACGGTGGTGACAACGCCACCGTCCTCATGGCCATCGTCTCCATGGTGGTGGCATTGTCACCGAGGCCACAGTGTCCCCAGCATGCCATGCCCAAGGCCCCATCCCTGTGTGGTGACAGTGCCACCGTCCCCGCGGCGGTGACGCTGCCACCGCGCTGTCCCCAGGCGGATTTCCCCACCACGGTGGGGCTGCTGTCCCCGGACGAGGTGTCCCTGGAGCTGGACGGTGACAAGGACAAGAAGGGCGGCAAGGTCTACTACATCGACACCAACGCGCTGCACGTGGCCCGCGAGGGCGTCGAGGTCCTGTCCCCGCTCAAGAACGGCATGAGTGAGCGGGGAGGGGACACGGGGGGACACTGGGGACATGGGGACATGGGGGGACGTTGGGGACACTGGGGACATGGAGGAAGGGGGGACATCGCTGGAGGGAAGGTGACCCCGGGGAGGGACTCGGGGACAGCCCCGGGGGGTGGCAGTGTCCCCAGAGGGGTGACAATGACATCGGGGGGGTGACAATGTCCCCAGAGGGGTGACAATGACATCGGGGAGGGGGGGTGGCAGTGTCCCTGGG
>NW_024523935.1:1777-2513 GCF_017590135.1 Pyrgilauda ruficollis
GTCCCCGATGCCCCCGATGTCCCCATGTCCCCTGTCCCCCGTCCCAGTCGAGGACTGGGAGTGCTTCCAGGCCATCCTGGACCACACCTACGGCAAGCACGTCAAGTCGGAGCCGGGGCTGCACCCGGTGCTCATGTCCGAGGCGCCGGTAGGTGCCAGCCGCGGGTGTCCCCGGTGTCCCCTGGCGTGCCCGGGTGTCCCCAGGGTCCCCAATGTCCCCCGGCAGTGGAACACGCGGGCCAAGCGGGAGAAGCTGACGGAGCTGATGTTCGAGCACTACAACATCCCGGCCTTCTTCCTCTGCAAGACGGCCGTGCTCACCGCGTATCCTGGCACGGGCGCCGGGGCACCGGGGCACCGGGGGGGCACCGGGGAGTCACCTCTGGGTCACCGTGGGGGCACCTCCATGTCACCTCTGGGTCACCTCCATGTCATCTCTGCGTCACCGCGGGATCACCTCAGTGTCACCTCTGGGTCACCTCCATGTCACCTCTGGGTCATCTCCATGTCATCTCTGGGTCACCGCGGGGGCACCTCCGTGTCACCTCTGTGTCACCTCTGGGTCATCTCCATGTCACCTCTGGGTCACCAGGGGGTCACCTCCATGTCATCTCCGTGTCACCTCTGGGTCACCTCCATGTCACCTCTGGGTCACCGCGGGGTCACCTCCGTGTCACCTCTGGGTCACCTCCATGTCACCTCCATGTCCCCTCTGGGTCACCGCGGGGTCACCTCC
>NW_024523936.1:0-2412 GCF_017590135.1 Pyrgilauda ruficollis
AACACACTTCTTACATGAAGAAGACAGATGTTTAAAATTGATTATGTTTAGATCACCATTGTTTAAGAGAGAGAGATGGACAGTTTTGTCCCTACCACCTGAACTTATAGTGCCTATACTGAATTAAACAGATTTGTTGGAAGTCTCTAGCCAAAAGCAACCCATGACTTAAACAAGCTCAACCATTTAAAGTACGAAATTTTGCCACCTGCAAGGTAATCTCTATTATCAGGACAAAATACTACAGATGTTTTGCATCACTTTCACTGGAAGGACTTGCCAGCTAGTTTAATAACTTGTAAAGGAGACCTCACACAAGGCTATCAAGAAGATCAAACCTCTCCCAACAACATTAAGAGACACAGTCAAACTCAAGAGCTCCTCTGGGTCAGGTTGACTGAAAGGTTTCAGATTCTGGAGTGATTCATTGATTCAATACTTTGATCCCATTTTTGCTCTTCCAATCCCTGTGCAGCTCTGATCAGTTCTTGACAGCAGTCCCAAGCATGAATACTTCACCAGCATCCTTGTCACTCCTAGTCCCAAGGCACCTGCTAGCCAGCCTCTTTGCACAGTCCTGACACTCACATGCTCAGCAAGAAAAGCCAACAGTGCTTGCTATACTCCATTAACCCAAAAATCATGTACAAAGTTGTTGACTAGACTAGCCTTCATCTGAAATGGAAAAATGAATCTATGAAGCACTTGAGGTGAACAGATACAGTGGTGGAGAACAGCAGACAAGCATCTAGAAAATATTGCAGTCAAATACCAAGTGGTAAGTGGAATAAGTACACTGCTTTGGAATTTGCGTTAGGGTCTTCATGGTAACAATATATTTGTGCTCTAGATATTTACAGCTTATATCCAGTCAGCCTTAGACAAATGTGCTTTTGCAGACCTGGAGCCTCATTGGTGGGTATGATTACAGCTTAAGCCATGTCACACAAGTCCCTCTTGCCCTAAACTGAAAAATTAGTCCTGTTATTGCAAACTGCAAGGGGTCAAGCTGCTAGCACTAAAACAGGAAAGCCATTATAAACCACTGAGAGCAGGAAGTGTTTATGAGGTGTCTTATTGCAGAGCTACATATATCAAAGTTGATTTAACACTGCTCAAAACTTAAAAGTTGGGAAGGAGAAAAAAAAAGGAAAAGAAAAATAAAATAAAAAATCCCACCCTGGATCTGCTTGAATAAACATTGTCAATTTGCACGAGACCAGAGGAGAAAGTGGGTCAGCCAAAATATTTTGGTTTATGTGATATTTTACAAAATCTTTCTAAAAATCTGTTTCTAAGGAAAATATTAAAATCTCTCATTTGGCAAAACTAAGATGTTTTCTTTTGAGAAGATTGAAATAACAGATTTTTGGAAGAGAAATTTTCCTTTTCACTGTTGTTATTTTGGTTACCTCTAAGGGCTTGCCAAATCTAACAGAATTAATAAATATTTTTGTTTTTAATCATTTTCTGGTTAATAATATTTTTGGTGGAAAAGGGATGCTTGGTTCAACTTTAGATCTTAGCACTTGACAGGCCCCCTGCCTTTGTATCCAAAATCAGGGTTTGCAGAGACCTGAAAAAAAAATCTACCAGGAAGCCATGCCAGGATGCTTTTAGCAGCATTCTGAAAAGACATGGGGTTCATTACATATCAAAGTAGACCAGGAAATAACAAAATTGTGAACTATGAACTCAATTCTAGACACAACATAAATAAGATCTGATATTTATTTCATCAACTTCTTCTTATACCCAGCTCCTCATCTATCCTCTGCCTACATTTTGCTAGATTTTTAATTCAGAAGGCAGTTGAATAACCTTCCAAAAGTGTGAAGCTCAAAACAGCCACAACTCCAGCCATAACTCCATCATTGCTCAGCTGCCTTGCTAATGCCTTTTTGGCTAGCTTTAACTCTTGTTCCAACCTTCTCACCCACTACCAATGCAAATAAATCTGTGTTCATTAAAAAAAAAAAATAAAATAAAAAAGATCAAAGCCCCATACGGCTCATAAACCCTTTGTCACACCACAGAATTTCATCCCAACTCAATGTGGATAAGAATACTTTATAAAGTGCCCTAACTAGGCTGTTATTTGTCAGTCCAGAAACTTGTTTGTTATTTGTATTTTCTGTAGTTTCAATACAAATTGACTTCTCCTAGAGTGACAGCTACTACTGGGTCTCTGTGCACAGACTTTGTCAGAATGGCAGCTTTCATATGAGGCTTCCCAATAATAAATGCAACACAGTGGGTGGCCAGTAGCTTTGGATTCTGTGACCTATAATATTTTCTGTCAAGTCACATGCAATGAGATAGGTTAGCACTTACTTCCTTTGGTGACCCTGACATATGTATAAAATAAGTACAAATCAGCTAAGTCTGACTGCATGCAAAAAAGAAAAAAAA
>NW_024523937.1:0-719 GCF_017590135.1 Pyrgilauda ruficollis
ATCAATGTCACCCCGTCAATGTCACGCATGTCCCCGCGGTGTCACCCCGTCAATGTCACACGTGTCCCCGCGGTGCCACCCCATCAATGTCATACGTGTCCCTATGGTGTCACCCCCACGATGTCACGTGTGTCTCTGTGGTGCCAGCCCCGCGATGTCACCCCTGCAATGTCACCCCAGCAATGTCACCCCCTGTCCTCACATTGCCGCCCATCAATGTCACGCGTGTCCCCGCGGTGCCAGCCCCGCAATGTCACCCCTGCAATGTCACCCCAGCAATGTCACCCCGTGTCCTCACATTGCCACCCAGTGATGTCACCCCAGCGATGTCACCCATGTCCCCGTGGTGTCACCCCACCAATGTCACGCGTGTCCCCGCGGTGTCACCCCCACGATGTCACGCGTGTCCCCGCGGTGCCAGCCCCGCGATGTCACCCCTGCAATGTCACCCCGTCAATGTCACCCCGTGTCCTCACATTGCCGCCCATCGATGTCACCCGTGTCCCCGCGGTGTCACCCCATCAATGTCACGCGTGTCCCCGCGGTGCCAGCCCCGCGAATGTCACCCCTGCAATGTCACCCCAGCAATGTCACCCCGTGTCCTCACATTGCCGCCCATCGATGTCACCCGTGTCCCCGCGGTGTCACCCCATCAATGTCACGCGTGTCCCCGCGGTGCCAGCCCCGCGAATGTCACCCCTGCAGGGCACACCTGGGCA
>NW_024523937.1:1438-2512 GCF_017590135.1 Pyrgilauda ruficollis
TGGGGGTCCTGGGGAGCCTGGCCGTGCTGCTGCTGCACAGCTGCGCGTGAGATGTGGGGGGTCCTGGGGAGGTTTGGGGGTCCCGGGGGGATTTGGGGGGTCCCAAAGACCCAAACCCGCCCGAGAGCCCCGGCAAGGGAGGGAATTGAGCAAAAGGGGAAATCCGGCCCAAATCCGGCCCCGCCCCCTCGGGGCGGTAATTAGCGTCCGTTTGGCGTTAATTAGCACCAATTTGGCGGTAATTAAACCCGATTTGGTAGTTATTAGCACCAATTTGGCAGTAATTAAACCAAATTTGGCGTTAATTAGCACCGATTTACCATTAATTACACCCAATTTGGCGTTAATTAGCACCAATTTGGCGTTAATTAGCACCAATTTGGCGTTAATTAAACCCAATTTGGCGTTAATTAGCACCAATTTGGAGGTAATTACACCCAATTTGGCGTTAACTAAACCAAATTTGGTGGTAATTAGCACCAATTTGGCGTTAATTAAATCCAGATTTGGTAGCAATTAGCACCAATTTGGCGGTAATTACACCCAATTTGGCGTTAATTAGCACCATTTTGGAGGTAATTACACCCAATTTGGCGTTAATTACACCCAATTTGGCTTTAATTAATCCCAATTTGGCGTTAATTAAACGCAATTTGGCGGTAATTAAACCAAATTTGGCGTTAATTACACCCAATTTGGGGTTAATTAGCACCAATTTGGGGTTAATTAAACCCAATTTCGCGTTAATTAAACCAAATTTGGCGTTAATTAATCCCAATTTGGCGTTAATTAGCACCGATTTGGCGTTAATTACACCCAATTTGGCGTTAATTACACCCCATTTGGCGTTAATTACACCCAATTTGGCGTTAATTACACCCCATTTGGCGTTAATTACACCCAATTTGGCGTTAATTACACCCCATTTGGCGTTAATTACACCCAATTTGGGGTTAATTAGCACCAATTTGGGGTTAATTAAACCCAATTTCGCGTTAATTAAACCAAATTTGGCGTTAATTAATCCCAATTTGGCGTTAATCAGCACCAATTTGGCGTTAATTACACCCAATT
>NW_024523938.1:0-2410 GCF_017590135.1 Pyrgilauda ruficollis
CCAATCAGCACGAGGCACATGTATACATCAGAGCCCAACAAAGAGCATAGAAACTGAGCAAACAACAAAATTAACTTTGAAGACAGCAATGGACCTCATTTTTATTCAACCCATGTATTCCTTCCCACTGGGGACAACCAGTATCGTAATGATGAGCATATTTTAGACTGCTGATGAGAATCAGGTTGCTATTGTGATCCAACTGCGTGTGATTGTGTTCTGATTTATTACATTTCTGTGTGACTCTGACAAAATCTTTTGTAATGTCAAATAAATTTAAATAAGTAAATTTAGTATTAAGACACTAAACCCTCCTTGTGTGGCCTACCTAAATAACTTGCTTGGACACTGACAGGGTGTTGAGAGATTGTTGCTCTGAAAATTGCTAAACTAGATATTGCTGCATGTATTATAACGTGGTGTCATGATTTTGACACACCAGTAATAATAATTGATTGTTAAAAATAATGAGACTAGTAGAATAGACCAGACTTATGTTAATGGCATTGCAAAGTCTATCTGACAAGCTTTCTTCTAAAGTTTAGAGAAAAAAAAAAATTAAAACCAGTCAAAGATAGCTATTTCAGAAACTTCAAAACATTAAAAAACAAAATAAACCCAACCCCAGAACCTTTGGTAGCATCAAGGATCTAGTCCAATTAGTTATAAACCAAAGTTATATAACTTTATAAAAAGTTATAAAAAGAAAAGCTGTGAATGTCCTGATACCTTAAAGTAGTCAAATACCCCAAAACTCTGAAGAAAGTGGAAATTGTGAAGACACATGTATCTAGTAATCTGTGCATTATCTCCAAAATAAAAGGTTAGAAATATTATTTTGATGTCTTCATGGATTTGAAATTTAGGCATCTGCTTCCAAGAAAACATTTGAAAATGTCAGCGTTCTGTTGTTTCACTGATGGAGTAGTATTAGTTCCGTTATCCTCTCAAACCACATCTAGTTTGGAAAGGATGCAGAATCACAGAATCATTTAGGTTATAAAAGGCCTTTAAGGCCATTGAGACCAACTGCAAACCTAACACTACTAAGCCCACCACTAAACCACATCTGCAACTGCCACATCTTTTAAATACTTCTGGTAATGGTGACTCAACCACTTCCTTGGGCAGCCTGTTCCAATGTTTGACACTCCTTTCAGTGAAGAATTTCTTTCCTAATGTCCAATCTAAAACTCCCCTGGTACAACCTGGCACCACCTCCTCTCATCCTATTGCTTTTAACTTGGAAGAAGAGACCAATCCCCACTTCATTTGGGAAGTTTACCTCATTTCAGGTAATTGTAGAGAGCAATAAGGCTCTGAGCCTTCTTTTCTTCAGGCTAAGCAGCCCCAGCTCCCTCAGCTGCTCCTGATAGGACTCACTCTCTAGACCCTTGCTCAGTTCCATTGTCCTTCTGTGGACTTATTCCAGCACCTCAATGTCTCTCTTGAAGTGGGGGACCCAGAACTGGACACAGCACTCCAGGTACAGTGGGATCATCGCTTCCCTGCTCCTGCTGGCCACACTATTTCTGATACAAGCCAGGATGCCACTGGCCTTCTTGGCTACCTGGACACACACTGGCTCACTTTCAGCTGCTGTTCACCAGCACCTCCAGGTCCTTTTCCATCAGGCAGCTTTCCAGATCCTCTTCCCAAAACCTGTAGTGCTTCATGGGAATGTTGTGACAAGCCTTGTTGAACCTCAAACAACTGACCTTTGTCTATCAATTCAGCCCGTCCAAATCCCTCTGCAGATTTATCAGTGTGGTGTTCCTAGCCACATTCTGTATTTAGTAGCTAGATACTAAAGGATATTCTGCTAAAAAGCCATTCTTTCTGCTGGATTGAATAAACAATCTGATAGGAATGTAAGAGATACAGAACCATAATGAAGCAAGGATGAGGGAATATATGTCAGTAAACCAATTCAGCTCTTTTCAGCTATGCTGAAAGCCCTCCTCAGTGAGGCCCTGTGAATGTCAAAGGAAGCATGAAATATCTCCAGTGCCAACTCGTATGAGTCACATAAGGGTGATTAATTGATTGAAATCCATATGCGTTCTTAACCTTTCTCGTCTCTCTGTTTAACTAATTGCTCTTTAACATTTCCTTCTTCACATATCCCTGGTGAATGTATTACATAGAAAACTTCACCCAAGTTTTCTTTCTTCTTCTCTAACTGATTCTACTTTGTTTTCTGCCTATGATGTAGTGACTACAGAGTACACCTTCTTTACTCCTATGCAATATTTTGTAGTTTAATTCTATTGTGCTGAGCTTCATCTCAGCTGTCATTAGCGGTGTTAAAGCTAGTCACATACATCCAATCAGTCATGCTGGCTTCCTGCCTTCCCTGGTAAATGACACTGAGAAGGTGATACATTCCATCTCTTAAAGACATCAGTCT
>NW_024523939.1:0-563 GCF_017590135.1 Pyrgilauda ruficollis
TCCCATGTGCTTTTCCAGGTTATCCCATGTGGATTGAGTGAATTCCAGGAAATGTGGGAGAAAAAAAGAGATTTTAAGGGATTTGGGGTCTCTGGGATGAGGCTGATTTAGGATTTCTAACGTTGAACCTAAGGGGTTCTGGGATAAATTGTGACTTGCATGAGTTATCCCAGGTGGTCAGAAAAATCACCTGGAAAAGTGGGAACGTGCTGGGAATTACTCTGCCTTGGGAATTTGGTGTTTTTGTTTTCCCGCATGAGTTCTGCGTTATAAAACAGAAGAGAACTTTCAGAACTGAGGAGTTTCACTTCAGAGCTGTCACAACACTGAGATGTTCTCCAGTTATTCAAAAAATCAGGAATTCATGGAACATGTCAGCCTTTGGAATCCGTCCCTTTTCTTGCTGGAACAAAAGTTTGGTGGGAGGAGAGGGAAGGATGGAGCCACGTCTTGGGTGGGTGAGGAAGGAGCTGCTCCCAGTCCAACAGGAGAAATCCCGGCCTTTTCCAGGAATTCCTGGGTTTTTAAACCAGGCTGTGCACCTTCCATGGAATATTGAAGGA
>NW_024523939.1:1718-2512 GCF_017590135.1 Pyrgilauda ruficollis
CCCCTGGAATGGTTTGGGTGGGAAAGGACCTTGAATAAAAAAAGGACCATCCCATTCCCACCCCTTCCACAACCAGGGAAGCTTCTCCCCATCCCAGGCTGCTCCAAGCTCCACTAGCACTAATTGGATCTCGTTAGTTTAATTAAACTGTTCTTGCCTTATAGCCAAGCTTAGCTTTACCTCAGGCACGAAAACCCCCGGAATTTTCCTGCTGGGATCCCAATCCTGAGAAAAAGAACATTTTTTGCCCACAGCTACTCCGTGCTCCAAAAAAAACAAAAAAAACCCCCTCAAAATTCCGGGGATTTTTAGAAGTGCAGTGTCAATACCCTGGAACCAAACTCCCACCTGGGGAAATCCAGTGGGATTTCTCCTCTGGGTTTTCCCACCTCCCCTAAGAGCCCTTTCCTGGATGTGCTGAGAGAAAGCAGCTCCTGGATATTTTTTAGGGTTTGTGGGAAATTGTAGGAATGAAGGCAGGCATGAAATCAGGGTGTTTAAAGAAAAAATGGGATCCTTCCTTTTTTGTGTTTGCTGGGAAAGCTGTGGAATTCTTTGCTGCTGGGTGGGAGTTTCCAGCTGATTTTTTTGGGGAGAAATTAAAGGTTATGTGCTGTGTCTGAGATGTTTGGGGATTTGTGGATGGGACAACTGGGATGGGATAAACTGGTGAACCCTGGATAACCAATGACCTTTTCCTTATCCTGACTCTGCATTGGAGATTTGGTCAGGAAAAATCAGGGATGTGGGAGAATCCATGTCTGGATAAGGCCTGGAGTGCCAGGACACAGGGA
>NW_024523940.1:0-627 GCF_017590135.1 Pyrgilauda ruficollis
CCACCAGGGATCGGAGTGACCACCAGCAACCAACAGCGACCAGCAACCAATGACCACCAGTGACCACGAGTGACCAACTGTGACCAGGAGTGACCAGCAGTAACCAGGAGTGACCATCAGTGACCAACAGTGACCAGGAGTGACCATGAGTGACCAGGAGTGACCAACAGTAACCAGTGACCAGCAACCAGTGACCACCAGCAACCAACAGTGACCAGTGACCAGTGACCACTGACCACCAGGGACCGGAGTGACCACCAGTGACCAACAGAGATCATGACCAACAGTGACCACAAGTGACCAACAGTGACCACGAGTGACCAACAGCAACCAACAGTGACCAGCAGTGACAAGCAGTGACCAGTGGCCATCACTGACCAGGAGTGACCAGTGACCAGGAGTGACCAGCAGTGACCAGTGACCAGGAGTGACCAGCAGTGACCAGAGGCCACCAGTGACCAGTGACCAGGAGTGGCCAGCAGTGACCAGTGACCAGCAGTGACCAGAGGCCAGCAGTGACCAACAGTGACCAGCAGTGGCAAGCAGTGACCAGCACTGACCAGCACTGACCAGTGACCAGCAGTGACCAGCAGTGACCAGTGACCAGCAGTGACCAGCAGTGACCAG
>NW_024523940.1:1167-2313 GCF_017590135.1 Pyrgilauda ruficollis
CGGGGAGGGACTGGGGGGAACTGGGATGGACTGGGAGGGACTGGGGGGAACTGGGATGGACTGGGAGGGACTGGGGGGAACTGGGATGGACTGGGAGGGACTGGGGGGAACTGGGATGGACTGGGAGGGACTGGGGGGAACTGGGATGGACTGGGAGGGACTGGGAGGGACTGGGAGGGGACTGGGATGGACTGGGGTCACTTTAAGGAGCGCGGGAAAGCCGCCGCGAGGCATGAAGGGAGTTGTAGTCCAGGAAATAAGTTCTCTCTATGGGGCGCGGGGCACGGTGGGAGTTGTAGTCCAGGAAGCAACACTGCTCTGTGGGGCGCGGGGCACGATGGGAGTTGTAGTCCCGGAAGTGGCTGCTTAGCGCCCCCTCTCGGTCACCAGAGGTCACCCTCCATTCAGGGCACTGGTTTGAACTGGGATGAACTGGGAGGGGCAGGGAGGGCACTGAGGTGGACTGGGAGGTTACTGGGATGAACTGGGAGGCACTGGGATCACATTGGGATGAACTGGGACCACACTGGGATGAACTGGGACCGAACTGGGAGGGTACTGGGAGGGTACTGGGAGGGCCTGGGGAGAAACTGGGAGCACTGGGCTGTACTGGGAAGGGCGCTTAGAGGCGCTGGGATGAACTGGGCTGAACTGGGCGTAACTGGGAGGAACTGGGAAGGGCACTGGGCTAAACTGGAAAGGGCACTTTGGGGCACTGGGAGGGACTGGGATGAACTGGGAGGGACTGGGAGGGACTGGGAGGCCCTGGAAGGGGAACTGGGAGCGCGCTGGGATGAACTGGGATGAACTGGGATGGGCACTTAGGGGCCCTGGGGGGGCACTGGGAGGGACTGGAATTGAACTGGGAGGGACTGGGAGGGAACTGGAATTAACTGGGAGGGACTGGGAGGCCCTGGAAGGGGGAACTGGGCTGAACTGGGCTGAACTGGGAGGGACTGGGAGGGAACTGGAATTAACTGGGAGGGACTGGGAAAGGCACTGGGCTGAACTGGGCTGGGCACTGGGCTGAACTGGTTTGAACTGGTCTGAACTGGGATTTAAAGGCCGCGGCTCCTTCCTCCCCCTCCTCGTCCTCCCGATGGAGCGGCTGCTGCCGCTGCTGCTGCTGGCCACTGGTTTGTACTG
>NW_024523941.1:0-2508 GCF_017590135.1 Pyrgilauda ruficollis
TCACCCATGCTCACTTATGCTCACCTGTGCTCACCTGTGCTTACCTATGGTAACCCCTGTGCTCACCCATGCTCACCCATGCTCTCACCTGTGCTCACCCGTGCTCACCCATGCTCACTTATGCTCACCTGCGCTCACCTGTGGTGACTGCTGTGCTCACCCATGCTCACTCATGCTCTCACCCGTGCTCACCTGTGCACACCCGTGCTCTCACCTGTGCTCACCTGTGCTCACCCGTGCTCACCTGCGCTCACCTATGGTGACTCCTGTGCTCACCCGTGCTCACCTGTGCACACCCGTGCTCACCCGTGCTCACCCGCGCTCACCTGTGGTGACTGCTGTGCTCACCCGCGCTCACCCGTGCACACCTGTGCTCACTCGTGGTGACTCCTGTGCTCACCCATGCTCACCCGTGCTCTCACCTGTGCTCACCCGTGCACACCTGTGCTCACCTGTGCACACCCGCGCTCACCCATGCTCACCTGCGCTCACCCGTGCACACCTATGGTGACTCCTGCGCTCACCCATGCTCACCTGCGCTCACCCGTGCACACCTGTGGTGACTCCTGTGCTCACCCATGCTCACCCGTGCTCACCCGTGCTCTCACCCATGCTCACCCGTGCACACCCGCGCTCACCCATGCTCACCTGTGCTGACCCGTGCACACCTATGGTGACTCCTGTGCACACCCGTGCTCTCACCCATGCTCACCCGTGCACACCTGCGCTCTCACCTGTCCCCCGCGCTCACCTGTCCCCCACGCTGCCCCGCAGGAGGCCCTGCACACCTTCCCGCAGCTGCACGCCGAGCCCGGCGAGTCCCTGGTGCGCCTGCGCCCGGGGGGCGACCCCTACAACCGCAAAACCCTCAGCAAGGTCAAGAGGAGCGTGGGCAAACCCCAGGTACGGGGGGTCTGGGGGTCCCAGAGGATCCCCAGGTGTGTCTGGGGGTCCCAGAGGATCCCCAGGTGGGTTTGGGGTGTCTCAGGTGGGTCTGGGGGTCCCAGAGGATCCCCAGGTGTGTCTGGGGGTCCCAGAGGATCCCCAGGTGGGTTTGGGGTGTCTCAGGTGGGTCTGGGGGTCCCAGAGGATCCCCAGGTGTGTCTGGGGGTCCCAGAGGATCCCCAGGTGGGTTTGGGGTGTCTCAGGTGGGTCTGGGGGTCCCAGAGGATCCCCAGGTGTGTCTGGGGGTCCCAGAGGATCCCCAGGTGGGTTTGGGGTGTCTCAGGTGGGTCTGGGGGTCCCAGAGGATCCCCAGGTGTGTCTGGGGGTCCCAGAGGATCCCCAGGTGGGTTTGGGGTGTCTCAGGTGGGTCTGGGGGTCCCAGAGGATCCCCAGGTGTGTCTGGGGGTCCCAGAGGATCCCCAGGTGGGTTTGGGGTGTCTCAGGTGGGTCTGGGGGTCCCAGAGGATCCCCAGGTGTGTCTGGGGGTCCCAGAGGATCCCCAGGTGGGTTTGGGGTGTCTCAGGTGGGTCTGGGGGTCCCAGAGGATCCCCAGGTGTGTCTGGGGGTCCCAGAGGATCCCCAGGTGGGTTTGGGGTGTCTCAGGTGGGTCTGGGGGTCCCAGAGGATCCCCAGGTGTGTCTGGGGGTCCCAGAGGATCCCCAGGTGGGTTTGGGGTGTCTCAGGTGGGTCTGGGGGTCCCAGAGGATCCCCAGGTGTGTCTGGGGGTCCCAGAGGATCCCCAGGTGGGTTTGGGGGGTCTCAGGTGGGTCTGGGGGTCCCAGAGGATCCCCAGGTGTGTCTGGGGGTCCCAGAGGATCCCCAGGTGGGTTTGGGGTGTCTCAGGTGGGTCTGGGGGTGCGGGGGGTCCCTGAGGCCAGCTGTCCCCGCAGGAGTTCAAGGTGGAGGTGGAGAAGTCGTTCCTGTACACGCTGTACCACTCCCTGCACCACTACAAGTACCACACCTTCCTGCGCTGCAAGGACGAGGTGACACACCTGGGACACCTGGGGGGCACCTGGGACACCTGGGGGGCACCTGGGGACAGCTGGGACACCTGGGGGGCACCTGGGACACCTGGGGGGCACCTGGGGACACCTGGGGGACACCTGGGGGGCAGCTGGGACATCTGGGGGCACCTGGGGCACCTGGGACATCTGGGGTGCACCTGGGACACCTGGGGACATCTGGGGGGCAGCTGGGACATCTGGGGACACCTGGGGACACCTGGGGACACCTGGGGCACCTGGGGGACACCTGGCACACCTGGCACACCCCCTATCACCTGGCACACCCCCTGTCATCTGGCACACCCCCTGTCACCTGGGCCACCCCCTGTCACCTGGGCCATGCCCCCCTCACCTGGGTCACCCCCTGTCACCTGTGTCCGGCCCCTCACGCTGACCACGCTGGTCACTTTGGTCACTTTGCCGCAGTGACCGTCCCGCTCACGGCGGTCATCCCGTGGTGGTCATCTCCACCCCACTGACCATTCCCTGTCCGAGTGGCCACTCCACTGACCACTCCCTGCCCCAGTGGCCATTCCCCACCCACTGACCACTCCCC
>NW_024523942.1:0-2507 GCF_017590135.1 Pyrgilauda ruficollis
CGTTTTTCACACTTTTTACAGTCCCCGGAGTTCCCCTGGGTCACCTCGAGCTTCCAGCGGGCCCTGAGCGACAGAGCTCCCACGGGCGCCTGAACTCCCAAACACCCCTCAGCTCCCCCGGGCCGCCTGGAGCCCTCAGGGTGCCCCGAACTCCACATGGGCCCCCCGAGCTCCCATGGGCCCTCCGAGCTCTCGCGACCACCCCAGCTCCCCCAGGCCATCCCAGCTCCCCCAGGCCAGCCCCCGCCAGGCACTCACCCCCTTGCCCAGGCGCCTTTTGATCTCGTACTTGCGGCCCACGAGCGGCTCCACCTCGGGCGGGCTCATGGCGGCACCTCCCTGTTGGCGCCCGCTGCTATGGCAACGGTCCCGCGCACCGCGCATGCGCGCACCGCCGCGGGGCGCCGTGAGAGCGGGCGCTGAGGGAGGAGAGGAAGCGGGGAGAGAGAGAGAGGAGAGGGCCGGAGAAATGAGCCCCGTGCAGGGCTCCGGGACAGCCGGAGAGCGGCTTGGGCACGGGCCTGGAGGGACAGCGCAAGGGGAACGGCTTCCCAGTGCCAGAGGGCAGGGATGGATGGAACACTGGGCAGGAATTGTTCCCAGTGAACGTGGCCAGGCCCTGGCACAGGTGCCCAGAGCAGCTGGGGCTGCCCCTGGAGCCCTGGAAGTGCCCAAGGCCAGGCTGGATGGGGCCTGGAACGGCCTGGGACAGTGGGAAGTGTCCCTCCATGGCAGGTTGATGGAACTGGACGAGTTTTAAGGTCCGTTCCAAGGTAAACCATTCTGAGAATAAATGATACTTTTTTGGGGTTTTTTCCTCCCAATTTTGATCCTTCCTCCCTACCCCCACCCAATTCCAACTTTTCTGATGAGGCTAAAGTTTATTTAATGACTCTTTTCAGTGAGAGCTAACACTTTTGTCATGTTCTTTAGAGCTTTGCTTTTTTCCCTTGTGTTTTATAGCAGGTAGAGAAGATTTCTGATCCATGTCCAAATTAGATGGTTGAAATCAAAATCCCCAAGCCGAATGCACTCACTAGATACTATGTTGTGACTTTTTTTAAATGAGGATGTATGAACATGGATTTCATGCAATGGATTTGTATGACTGTAAATGTTTCTTTGAGATACTACTTCAGTTTTGTCAGTGAGCTGGCATGCAGGGATTTGGATTGCTGGTATATGCTTCCATCACTGACTTCATTTTGTGCGCAGGTTTCTTTTATATAATAACGAATTCTGACTCTTACAAAGAGGCTTATTCCTCTCAGCCCATGATTTTTAAGAAATTTCATTCAGTTTAGTTTTAAATGTTCATTTAGGATTCCTGAAGGGACTCACTAATTCCTTTAGGCTGAATTGTTTCTGTCTACTGGGATACATTTATCTGCCTTATCCTGCTCATAGAGACATAAAGCTGTGTGTGTGCACTTAGCAGCAGACTCCAAAGTTCAGGTCTGAGTTGTGACAGTTCTGGATTAGATTGTGGACAATTGTGACTTAGTTGTGCTGTCCTGTGGATGGTGGTGATGAGAAGAACCCTTGTATTGTATGAGCTTCTGCTCAACCTCCTAATTCTTTGTTAACTTGATATTTAAATTTTATTTTGAGAAGAAACTTTAACTTATTGTAGTGAAATTTTCTGGATTGTTAAAGATGATGAATTTTAAAGCAGGATTTGTGTGGTGTTTTTTCTGATATTTTTCTCCTGGGTAAGCTTTTAAACAGTCCAGAAAATATTTCTGTATTTGAATGTACTGAACTCAGTAAGAATAGTAAGAACAATACAATCTAATGTTTTCACACCTGTTGGCTGTTTAATAAACAGCCAAAGGGGCTGTCTCCATTGTGGAGAGGGAGTGGATGCTAATTTACACTTCCTTTACCTTTTCTTCATTCACTTTACATTATTTGAGTCTTGTCTGTTGAATAATACACACAGCTGCACAAAAATATTAAATGAGTAATTATCAGACATTTATGCTGAAAGCTTTTCCCTGAGAATCTGTTTCTGTCTTCTCCAAATGCTTCAACTCCTTCTAATTGCATATTACATTTGCAGACTCCAGATGATAACTCTGTTCTGCATTAGTAATTCCCAAAACTCACACAGATTTAGCTGGCAATCGACAAAAGCAACTTCTCAAAAATAGAAAACTGTTCAAGTCTGTGCTTCCCTGTTTGAGTGAAACAGCAGCTACTCAAATAACAGCATTTAATTAATTTAAAATTTAATTTTAATTTTTTTAAGTTAATTTTTAATCTACTGACTGAATTAGGCCACACCCCCAAGTAGTCCACGCCCCCGATAGCCCCCGAGGGGCCCCGCCCCCAGCAGGCCACACCTCCAAGATGTCGTCGGCGGAGCCCGGGAGGTTTTTCTGCACGGCGGGACGCGGGCTGGAGCCCTTCCTGGCGCGGGAGGTGCGGGCTCGGCTCGGCGCCACCGAGGTGAGCGGGGAGCCGGGGCCAGTGACCAGCCGGGCGGTCCGGTCCGGGTGAGCGGG
>NW_024523943.1:0-2593 GCF_017590135.1 Pyrgilauda ruficollis
TACACACATATTGAAGTCATGTGTCTTTGGCTACGGCAGAGGCTAGGTACCAGGGGCACAATATAATGTATTTATTCTGCTAAATTTGGTGTCAGACTGCCATTAATAAAAGGAATAACACCTTGTAATAAAGACAGGTCATGTCTTAGTTTTGGAGCTGCCATCATTTTTGCAGTTCTAGTCTTGAAGAGGCACTCATGAGAAATCAAGAAGTGCTGTGCCTTGTACACATACAGGCTTGTGTTGATGGAAGATCTTTTCCCCCTTCTTTAATTCCAAGTCTTTGCTAGATTTTACTAGCAAAGTAAAATCTGATGAAATAATAGACAGTCCTGCCTTAAAATGTGTCTCTAGTCTGTACAATTCCTATCTGGGCTTAATGTCACCCAGACTTAGCTTCCCACTCCTTCCACTACTCTTTCTTTCCCTCATCATACAGTCACAGACCCAAAGGACACTGTCCTTATACAAGTAGGGGAACAGGGAACAAACATCCACTCATCACCTCTGAATCTTTCCTTCAGACTCATTGATAATCCAATTGTCTGTGGTCAGTATCTTCACATCCTGATTTAGTAAAAAACAAACACTGCTTGTCAGTGAGCTCACTCTTTATAGATTGTTGTTGAAGTCTGCATGATAAAACCTCAAACCCTGAATGAGGCATCATAGATGTATGAAAACAGCACATTCAATTTAGTACCCTGTCTTGGGTTGGCTGTATGATGCTTGTATCCCCAGTGGTCTGTTCTGTTTATGCTGGATAATAAGTTTTGCACCTTTAAGACTGATTCCATGAGAGAAGGGGGGAGAGAAGAAACGCGGAGTTTGTTTTCAGAAGCTGCTCCCCCACATCCTGCTCCTGGACTGTGTTCTCTGCAGCACAGATAGATAGCAGGATAGAGCTCTCCTTTGCTTTTATTTAGTTTTAGCTAGCTGAGGCAGCTAACTGAAATAAGAGGGGGGGAAAATGAAGTGGCGCATTTTGAAAGATTTTCTTATATTGCATTAGCTACTCTTTTCATTTAGCATTTTTCTTCTAAGTTGTTAATATTGATTTTATTTTACACACAGCCCAGTACAACAATCACTTGTGGAAGACTTTGTTCATAATTGCAATGACTTCTGTATTATACTAGAGAAGGTGAATATTGATGCCACTGTCTTGAGAATTTGTAATATAATAAAACACTGCTATACAGCATATACTGTCATTGTTCACCAGTCTCACTCAGTTTGAACAATGCCTGTTAGAATATTTGAGTGATTTTCTTACTAGTAAATGGTATTTTTGCAGGGGCAACATCACTCTGTAAGCACATATGTTTTTTTCTTTTGTGACATATTAACAGGGACATTAATAATTCCCTGCAGAATTAATTTTAGTTTTGCAGCATGCTGCAAACTAATACCACTGTAAATAAAGAAATATGTGGAAAAAGCCATTAAGCAACATGATTCTGGGATGTTTTTTGCACTTTCTGAGCTTTACAAGTGATAAGTGTTGGCTTTAATTACAATATTTAAGTTCAATAGAGACAAATATCTGAAGCAATTTTAAGAGATTATTACTTTGTATTATTAATTAATATTATTGTTACTTATACAGCAGCAAATTAATTGCCTATCATAATACTGATGACAGAGGTAAGCTGCAAGCGGCAACTAAATCCTGTGATTTTATGAAGAGTGATCATTCAACTATATACCAAAAAATTTAAAAATCAACAGGTGTACAAGCAGTTTTGCATTTTCTTGATCAAATTATTTGACTCATTGTTTGTAGACTGTGAAGAATGTTGTGGATGCTAATCAGCTGCTCTTCAGGGAAACCATGGATAGAAAGGGAGGCATAATCTAAAATACACTAGCGGGCAGCACGGGGGTGGGAGGTGTCATTCCTGGAATGCGTGACCGCACCGCACAAGGTTCTTTGCCTTCTCTTTATTTCCCAAAATAATACATATGCATAACCCCAGCGCCTCCCATCCCCGTTTGTATTAAAATGAGGTTATTAGTCCTTTACATGTGTTCAATTCTTCTTTGAATTGGGTGCCGTGGTCTTGAATTGGGTCAGTGGTCCCAGGGATGAAATCAGGAAGGTCTTCATCAGGTCCCTGTGACTCTCTCGGACGATCCAAGGCCCCATGCTTCATGATGGATTCACATAGAGTCCAGGTGTTGGGCATTGTTCTTCTGGTTTCAATATGTTCCTATAATGGTTCACTTGCTCCACAGCTTTCTATGAATGAGCGCATAATATAACAATTAGCTTTAGCATCTAATAATTATTAATTTATCGTTGGTGTATCTAACTTCAATATGAATTAGTTCTAACCCTCAGCTAAAATCTTAAATTTTTAAAATCATGATTCATTAGGCAAACCAGCATTCTCACAGAAAATGGAGAGCTGGACATAAGAGGCACAAGGAAGAGGAAAAATCCTCTAATTTTCTCATTCAGTCCAATCTCATGCAGGAAACAGAGCAAGAGAAGTTTTGGATTTATTAGCTAACAAAAAAGTTAAGCTCACAATCTATATCTGCACTTCATGGTTTGAAGTAACCCCAGAATTTTTCACCACCCAGTCTG
>NW_024523944.1:0-2178 GCF_017590135.1 Pyrgilauda ruficollis
CCAGGGCAGTAGGAACAAACCCAGGGTGGTGGGACACCCCCAAAGTGGCAACAGTGTTGGGGTGGGGACACCTCCAAAGTGGTGGGGACACCCCCAGGGTGCTGGAGAGAACCTCAAAGTGGGGACAACCCCGGGATGGGGACACCCTCAGATTCAGGACAAGTTCGGGGTGGTTCGGGGTGGACACCCCTGGGATGGTGGGGACACCCCCATGGTCAAAGTGTCACCTCCCGGGGGACAGTGACACCTCCAGAACACAGATGTGTCCCCTACCTGGGCAGTGCCACTCCCACCTGTCCCAGGTGTCCCCCCCACCTTGATATTGTTCCCTCAACCTGTCTCAGGTGTCCCACCCACCCGGACAGTGCCACCCCCAGGTGTCCCCCAGCTGTCCCCCTGGGTGTCCCCACCTGCACAGTGCCACCCCCACCTGTCCCACCCGTCCCAGGTGTCCCAGCTGTCCCCCAGCTGTCCCTCCGGTGTCCCAGGTGTCCCTGGTGTCCCCACCTGGCAGTGCCACCCCCAGCTGTCCCCCCGGTGTCCCAGGTGTCCCCCAGCTGTCCCCCCGGTGTCCCTGGTGTCCCCACCTGGCGGTGCCACCCCCAGCTGTCCCCCCGGTGTCCCAGGTGTCCCCCAGCTGTCCCCCCGGTGTCCCCACCTGGCGGTGCGGTTGAGCTGGCGCCGGCAGGGCACGGAGTCGCGGATGCAGGTGCCGGTGGCGGGGTCGATGTTCTCCACGATGACAAAGGGACGTTCCTCCAGCGTGGCCACTGTCAGGTGCCGCCCGTCCTCCACAGGCTGCAGGAAGCGCCCGTAGCGCGACCACACCGGGTACTTGAGCCTCAGCACCTGCTGCTCCCAGCTGCCCACCCGGGGGGACACGGGGACACGTGGGGACACGTGGGGACACGTGGGGACAGGTCATTGTGTCACCATGATGGGATGTCACCATTGACAGTGTGACCACACCGGGTACTTGAGCCTCAGCACCTGCTGCTCCCAGCTGCCCACCTGGGGGGACACGGGGACACGTGGGGACACGTGGGGACACGTGGGGGACACCCAGAGGGTGACAGGCCAAGGTGTCACCATGATGGGATGTCACCATGGCAAGGTGTCACTGCTAGGGACAATGATAGGGTCTCCTCAGTGAGCAACAGGCAGAGGAAATGTCACCATGCCAGGGTGTCACCCTGGGGACAATGATGCCGTCACCGTGGTGGGGAACAGGCCAAGGTGTCACCATGAGGGGACATCACTGCTGGGGACAATGACAGGATCACCTTGGTGGGAAACCAGCCAAGGTGTCACCGTGACAGGGCAGGAGGCTGAGCCGTGTCCCTGTCACTGCTCAGATGTCACCGCCACCCCCGGGTGCCACGTTGTTGTGACAACACAGCGTGACAGCGCGATGAGGGGGCGGGATGGTGAAGAGCAGATGGCACCGAGCCCTGGGGACCTTGTGGTGGCATCGTCACCGTGCCCAGAACTGCAACACTGATGGGGAACGTCCCTGTCCCCAAGGGTGACATCCCTGTCCCCAAGGGTGATACTCACCACCTCCCAGGTGCGCTCCTTGTTGAGGGAGATGACGACCAGCGAGGGGTTCACCAGGTACCCGTCCTCGTTGAAGGAGAAATCCTTCTGTCCCCACGTGATGTTCATGAAGTACCTGTCCAAGCCCACCCCGAGAGCGGCCAGGGTCACCTGCATGTCCCCAAGCCCACCCCGAGAGCGTCCAGGGTCACCTGGATGTCCCCAAGCCCACCCCGAGAGCGTCTAGGGTCACCTGGATGTCCCCAAGCCCACCCCGAGAGCGTCTAGGGTCACCTGGATGTCCCCAACCCCACCAAACACCAATCACAACCATGTCTAGGGTCATCCAACTGTCCTCAACCTAACGCCAACCATGTCTAAAGACATGTCTAGAGCCACCTGAATGTCCCCAACCCAACTGTCTCCAACCCAACTGTCCCCAACACAACTGTCCCCAACTTAACCCCAACCATGTCTAAAGCCATGTCTAGAGACACCTGAGTGTCTCCAACCCAACTCCAACCATTTCTAGAGCCACCTGAACATTCCCAACCCAGCTGTCCCCAACCAGCCCCAACCATGTCTAGAGCCACCTGAGTGTCCCCAACCTAACCTCAACCAGGTCTAGAACCACCTGAACAT